>NC_063067.1:22110176-22337598 GCF_018812025.1 Megalobrama amblycephala
CAGGAGGGAGTGTCTGGGGATGTGCGGTGATTGAACGGGTTGAATGTAAATCACGAACACCTGTTTCTCGTTCCAGTAATTGGCGTGGAGACAGGATAAAACGCCAGGAGAAGCAGGAGCGTGTGAGAGAGAGAGGGACTGCTGACAGTCGGACTGAGTGAGCTGTGCTCGTTTCGTGGAGTGAAGCCCGTCCTTGGATGTGGAATTATTGAGTGTGCGTTGCACCGTCTTTTTGTTTATGTGTTTGATATTTTTCTCTGGTGAGAATAAAGACTGTCAGCAGCCCAAAGCCGATCCCTGTCCTCTTCCTTCCCTCGATACAAGAACTTCTATTACACTATTGTTAATTCATCTTTATCACTAGGATACATACCAAAAACCTGGCTGTTATTAAACCTCTTATTAAAAAAAACACAACTTGATCCTAGAGAATTAGTCAATTACAGGCCGATCTCAAATCTCACTTTTCTGTCAAAAATACTAGAAAAGGCAGTTTCATCACAACTATGTTCCTTTTTTAGAAAGAAATAGTATCTGTGAGGATTTCCAGTCAGGATTTAGTCAAGTCAAGTCAAGTCACCCTTATTTATATAGCGCTTTTTACAATGCAGATTGTGTCAAAGCAGCTTTACATTGATAATTGGTATATAATTTTCCTTTTAAAGAATAGTGTCAATGCAGGCAGATCAAAAGCACTGTCGAATAAATGTCAAGAATACTGCTGAATATCAAATGTCAAGTCAAATTAAATTAAATTAGGGCTGCACGATTAATCGTATTTTAATCACGATAACGATATCTGCTTCTCCCGATTGATTTTAAATAATCGTCACGATATTGGCCCACTCTATGAAAATGAACATAATTTGGAAATATTGGAAGTAATATTAGGAGTTTCACTGTTTTATCTTTTGAAGTTCCTAAAGGTTTCACCAGTTTTCATAATGTTGATCAGCTAGAAATGATTGTTCTTTGCTTTACAAATTTGCCGGGCAATTTGAATCTGGTTTGTCTTATTGCAAACGAATTTTGTTGCTTTAAAATCTAATGTGAATACATATTACAAAGCGCTCACCAAAACCATGTTTTGTATTGATTTACCATCTAACGAAGTTATCATAGTTGGTTAAATTAAGTCATTGTGCCACCTACAGGCCTTTTGGGTGAATTGTAGGTTGGTAAAGAACTTGCAAAATAGCCATAATTACATTACTCTTTTTGATAGAATAAACGTAATTAATAATCGTGATTATAATTTTGAGGAAACTGTGGCACTGGCTGTCGTGTCGATGAGGCCTTCACAATGGATGATCTAGTCGACTCGAATCTGTGCTTGATACTTCAGGGCTGCGTTGTGGTCGTGTCAAGGGCGCCGGTCCTCTGGTCTCATCTGGATACGGCCCGAATCCGGATGACTACGGTAAACGCTCGGGATAAACAGAAAGACTAATATTAGCATAGATGCGCATTCTTTTTCTGATGTAACGAGTACATGCTGGTGTTATAGGAAGTGTTCCCGGTTCCGGCTGAACTAATTTATGCAGCCTAATAATCCTTTAACGGATTTGAAAATATAAATTTATAATGTGTTATGTGTATGCCAGGTTAAAGAGATGCGTTTTTAGTCTAGATTTAAACTGACAGAGTGTGTCTGCTTCCCGAACAATGCTAGGAAGATTGTTCCACAATTTAGGTGCCAAATAGGAGAAGGATCTACCACCTGCGGTTGATTTGATATTCTAGGTATTATCAGCTGGCCTGAATTCTGAGATCGCAATAAACGTGAAGGACTATAATGCATTAAGAGCTCGCTTAGGTACTGGGGGCTAAACCATTTAGTGCTTTGTAAGTAATTAACAAGATTTTAAAATCTATATGATGTTTAACAGGAAGCCAATGCAGTGACGACAGAACTGGGCTAATATGGTCATACTTCCTAGTTCTAGTAAGAACTCTAGCTGCTGCATTTTGTACGAGCTGTAGTTTATTTATCAAGCGAGCGGAACAACCACCCAGTAGAGCGTTACAGTAATCTAACCTCGAGGTCATGAACGCATGAACTAACTGTTCTGCATTCTTCATTGAGAGCATATGCCGTAGTTTAGATATATTTTTAAGATGGAAGAATGCGTTTTTACAGATGCTACTAACATGGCCTTCAAATGAAAGATTGGTATCAAAGAGCACACCCAGGTTCCTAGCTGACGAACGAAGACTCAACAGAGCAGCCATCAAGTTGTTAGACAGTATTCTAGGTTATTACGTGAAGAAGTTTTTGAAGAAGGTCCAAAAATTACAATCTCTGTTTTTTTCTGAATTTAGTAGTAGGGAAATTACTGCTCATCCAGTTTTTTATATCAGCTATACATTCTGTTAATTTTGTGAAAATGGTAAGTTTCGTCAGGGCACGAAGAAATATAGAGCTGGAGTATCATCAGCGTAACAGTGAAAACTAACGCCATGCTTCCTAATGATATCTCCCAAGGGTAGCATGTACAGACTGAAAAGCAACGGTCCTAGTACTGAGCCTTGCGGTACTCCATATTGAACTTGTGATCGATATGACATCCCTCTTCATTTACTACTACAAACTGATAACAGGTCAGATAAGTATGATTTGAATCCATGACCAATGCAATTCCACTAATGCCAACATAGTTTTCGAAGTCTATTTAAAAGAATATTGTGATCGATAATGTCAAATGCAGCACTAAGATCCAGTAACACTAATAGAGAGATACAACCACGAATCTGATGATAAGAGCAAATCATTAGTAACTCTAATGAGAGCAGTCTCAGTACTATGGTACGGTTCTAAATCCTGACTGGAAATCCTCACAGATACTTATTTCTTTCTAAAAAGGAACAGAGTTGTGATGAAACTGCCTTTTCTAGTATTTTTGACAGAAAAGTAAGATTTGAGATCGGCCTGTAATTGACTAATTCTCTAGGATCTAAGTTGTGGATTTTTTAATAAGAGGTTTAATAATAGCCAGCTTAAAAGTTTTTGGTACGTATCCTAGTGATAAAGATGAATTAACAATATTAAGAAGAGGATCTATGACCTCTGGAAGCCATCTCTTTCAATAGCTTAGTCGGTATTGGGTCTAACATACATGTTGTTGATTTTGATGATTTAACAAGTTTAGACAATTCTTCCTCTCGTAAAGCAGTAAATGAATTGAATTTTTCCTCAGGGATACTACAATGCACTGTCTGACATGATACTGCAGTAGACGGTTGCATGGTTATAATTTTTTCTCTAATATTATCAATCTTGCAAGTAAAGAAGTTCATAAAGTCATTACTGCTGTGCTCTTTGGAAACATCAGAAGTTGAAGCTTTATTTCTTGTTAATTTAGCCACTGTATCAAATAAATACCTAGGGTTGTGTTTATTTTCTTCTAAGAAGTTTTGAAAAATAGGCAGATCTAGCAGTTTTTAAAGCCTTTCTGTACTCAATCATTTTCTCTCTCCACGGAAATGCGAAATACTTGTAGTTTTGTTTTCTTCCAGCTGCACTCCATTTTTCTGGCTGCTGTTTTTAGGGCTCCGAGTGTGCTCATTGTACCATGGCATTGTATTAATTTCCTTAATCTTTTTTAAACGCAAAGGAGCAACTTGAATCTAATGTGCTGGAAAAGACAGAGGCAATAGTTTCTGTTGCAACATCGAGGTCTTCTAAGCTGTCTGGTATGCTAAGGCGATGAAACTGATCAGGAAGATTATTTTTAAAGCGATCTTTAGTGGTAGAAGTGATGGTTCTACCATATTTATGGCGGGGAGGCAGTTTAGCCGCTTTCACCAAATGTAATATACACGAGACTAGATAATGATCTGATATGTCGTCACTCTGCTGCAGAATTTCAACGGCATCAATATCGATTCCATGTGACAATATTAGATCTAAAGTATGATTACGACAATGAGTGGGTCCCGACACGTGTTGTCTAACACCAATAGAGTTTAGAATGTCTGTAAATGCCAATCCCAATGAGTCTTTTTTATTATCTACATGGATATTAAAATCACCAACAACAAGGACTTTATCTGCAGCTAGTACTAACTCTGATAGAAAATCAGCAAATTCTTTAATAAAGTCTGTATGGTGTCCTGGTGGCCTGTATACAGTACCCAGCACAAATGTTAGCTTACATAATGTTACGTAAAGCACCATCACTTCGAAGGAATTATATTTGAAAGACTTTTGACTAATACTGTAAATATTACTATAAATTACAGCAACACCTCCCCCTTTGCCTTTCTGTCGAGGATTGTGTCGATAATCATAACCTTGAGGGCTGGACTCATTTAAAGTAGTGTAATCGTCCGGTTTTAGCCAGGTTTCTGTCAAACACAGCACATCTAGATTATTGTCTGTGATAATATCATTTACAATAAGTGCTTTTGAAGAAAGTGATCTAATATTTAACAATCCAAGCTTTATCATTTGTTTATCATTACTATCTCGATTTTTTATTTGTTGAACATCAATTAAATTTTTTCCATTAAATGGGTTTGGAAGTTTTTTGTTTTTATTAATTCGGGGTACAGACACAGTCTCTATGTGATAATATCTAGGTGTAAGAGTTTCTATGCGTTGGGATTTATCTGAATTCTGTAACATGAGGCAGCTAGCAGACGGTCGGTTTAGCCAGTCTGTCTGCTTCCTGACCTGGGCCGTAGTTTGTCATGTTTCAGCTCTAAGACTATGTGCCATATTACTAGAGAGAAGAGCAGCACCATCCCGGGAAGGATGAATACCATCTCTTTTCAACAGGTCAGGTCTGCCCCAAAAACTTTTCCAATTATCTATGAAACCTATATTATTCTGCGGACACCACTTAGACAGCCAGCCATTGAGTGATGATAATCTACTAACTATCTCATCACTCCAACGAACAGGAAGGGGACCAGAGCAAATTACTTCTCCTGACATTGTACTTGCGAGCTCACACACCTCTTTAATGTTAATTTTAGTGATCTCCGACTGGCGAAGTCGAACATCATTTGTGCCGACGTGAATAATAATTTTAGAATATTTACGATTAGCATTAGCCAGCACTTTTAAATTTGCTTTGATGTCAGGTGCTCTGGCTCCCGGCAAACATGTGACTATGGTGTCTGGTGTCTCTATTTTCACGTTCCGTGTAATAGAATCGCCAATTACTAGGGCACTTTCAACAGGATTCTCAGTGGGTGCGTCCCTGAGTGGGGAGAACCTGTTTGATGTTCTTAATGGAATGGAAGAGTGGTGTTTTCCGCAACTAGGCCACCTCACCGTTACCCAAGTGCCCTGCTGCGCGGGCTCTACAGCCGGAACCGAACAATGTACAGAGTTCACTAAGCTAGTCGCATCCAAAACAGTATCTGAAGCCCCTGCATTCTTACTATCCTCAATTAAAGTTTGGATGCGTGTCTCTAATTCTGAGATTCTCTCTGTCAGCCTGACTATTTCCCTACATTTATGACATGTAAATCCCTCGTCGCTGACAGAGAGGGCTATGCTAAACATGTGACAGATGGAACACAATATAACACTGGGAAAGGATGACATAACTCACCGTGTTTGTAGACTGATCCGAGTTGCCACAGCTGTTTGATGAACGCGTTGGAAGAGGAGCGCGCGAGACTGATGACAAGTTAAACAAGCTAGCGAGATGCAAACGCGTTGTATCAGCGATTTAGATTCAAAGATTACAAGCTGGCGACGTCAGATTAATGTGGTGAGCAATAGTATATATATAAAGTAAAGATAATATAAGCAACAAAAAGTATGAGATTCAATAAAAGTAAGAGAAAACAAAGCTATACGGAGATACAAAACACTGAGCAGTGAGGAAGAGAGGCAGGCAGGAGCAATCGAGCAGCAATCGAGCAATCCAGCAGCAATCGAGCAAGAAGACGTGCACCAGTAGTAGATAGGACCTTCGAACCAGAAAGACACCTGGCATTTAGACCATACCATAGTACTGAGACTGCTCTCATTAGAGTTACTAATGATTTGCTCTTATCATCAGATCGTGGTTGTATCTCTCTTTTAGTGTTGCTTGATCTTAGTGCTGCATTTGACACTATTGATCACAATATTCTTCTAAACAGACTCTAAAATTATGTTGGCATTAGTGGAATTGCATTGGCATGGTTCAAATCATACTTATCTGACCGTTATCAGTTTGTAGTAGTAAACGATGAGATGTCATATCAATCACAAGTTAAATATGGAGTACCGCAAGGCTCAGTACTAGGACCGTTGCTTTTTACTCTGTACATGCTACCCTTGGGAGATATCATTAGGAAGCATGGCATTAGTTTTCATTGTTATGCTGATGATACTCAGCTCTATATTTCTTCACGCCCTGACGAAACTCACCAATTCGCTAAATTAACAGAATGTATAGCTGATATAAAAAACTGGATGACCAGTAATTTCCTACTACTAAATTCAGAAAAAACAGAGATTCTAATTTTTGGACCGAAAACTTCTTCACGCAATAATCTAGAATACTGTCTAACACTTGATGGCTGCTCTGTTAAGTCTTCATCGTCAGCTAGGAACCTGGGTGTGCTCTTTGATACCAATCTTTCATTTGAAGGTCATGTTACTAGCATCTGTAAAACTGCTTTCTTCCATCTTAAAAATATATCTAAACTACGACATATGCTCTCAATGAAAAATGCAGAACAGTTAGTTCATACGTTTATGACCTCAAGGCTAGACTACTGTAACGGCTCTACTGGGTGGTTGTTCTGCTCGCATGATAAACAAACTACAGCTCGTACAAAATGCAGCAGCTAGAGTTCTTACTAGAACTAGGAAGTATGACCATATTAGCCCAGTTCTGTCATCACTGCATTGGCTTCCTGTTAAACATCGTATAGATTTTAAAATCTTGCTAATTACTTACAAAGCACTAAATGGTTTAGCTCCCCAGTACCTAAGTGAGCTCTTAATACATTATAGTCCTTCACGTTTATTGCGATCTCAGAATTCAGGCCAGCTGATAATACCTAGAATATCAAAATCAACCGCAGGTGGTAGATCCTTCTCCTATTTGGCACCTAAACTCTGGAACAATCTTCCTAGCATTGTTCGGGATGCAGACACACTCTGTCAGTTTAAATCTAGACTAAAAACGCATCTCTTTAACCTGGCATACACATAACACATTATCAATTTATATTTTCAAATCCATTAAAGGATTATTAGGCTGCATAAATTAGGTCAGCCGGAACCGGGAACACTTCCTATAACACCAGATGTACTCGTTACATCAGAAAAAGAATGGCATCTACGCTAATATTAGTCTTTCTGTTTATCCCGAAGGTTTACCATAGTCAACCGGATCTGGGCCGTATCCAGCTGAGACCAAGGACCGGTGCCATGACACGACCACAACGCAGCCCTGAAGTATCAGCAGAGATCGAGTCGACTAGATCATCCATTGTGAAGACATCATCAACACGACAGCCAGTGCCACAGTTCCTCAACAGACTGTCCATACCGGCGTGATGAATACGATCCTCAACTGGAACACGACCACAACGCAGCCCTGAAGTATCAGCAGAGATCGAGTCAACTGGATCATCCACTGTGAAGGCTTCATCGACACAACAGCCAGTAGCACAGTTCCTCAACAGACCGTCCATACCGGCGTGATGAATACGATCCTCAACTGGATGGAACTGAAATATATACTTTGATTGTTGCGATCCTATCAGACTTATGATAGCAACCTGATTGTAACAAAGCACTGTTCGCCAGAGGAGAACTGGCCCCCTGACTAAGCTTGGTTTCTCCCAAGGTTTTTTTTTTCTCCATCTTAACAACTATCTGCCACTTGTTTGCCACCTGATGTCACCTGATGGAGTTTGGGTTCCTTGCCGCTGTCGTCTTTGGCTTGCTTAGTTGGGGACACTTGACATTTGATATTCAATAGTATTCTTGACATTTATTCAACAGTGCTTTGATCTGCCTGCATTGACACTATTATTTAAGAGCTGCTGTGCAGCCAAATTATGTACCAGTTATCAATGTAAAGCTGCTTTGACACAATCTGCATTGTAAAAAGCGCTATATAAATAAAGGTGACTTGACTTGACTAGGATCAGGAGAGTCTTCGTTCTCATCTCAATGAGGCATGAAACTAAGGGCTATTGAGCCCCTCTCTGACTCATCTTCTAAGTCATTGGGAGTGAGGTCAGACCAACTCCTTGTTGGAACATTTCTCACCTGACTCCCATTCTCATCGAATAATCTGACATTAGGGAATCCATCTTTACCTCCACGA
Organism: Megalobrama amblycephala; assembly: GCF_018812025.1. Classification (NCBI taxonomy): domain Eukaryota; kingdom Metazoa; phylum Chordata; class Actinopteri; order Cypriniformes; family Xenocyprididae; genus Megalobrama; species Megalobrama amblycephala. The sequence continues at coordinate 22,118,468 of NC_063067.1, forward strand.
TTGGAGTAGATGAAGGGCGGAACCTCTGCTCCTTCCCGTTGTCTGATATTCACTACGGAAGCGGCCGTCCTGACCTCTTCCCAAAGGATTTGACCGTACCCACACCTACACTGCATGGAATTAACCCATTCTAGTTTTCCTCCTGTGTCCTCAGGGACTAGATCTATGGTTATCATTTGAGCAGACATAATACCCTTTCCTTATATGACACAACTCACTCTCCTCGAGAGTCTCTGAGCTATTTGTCTCTCTTTTCTTACAGGTCTTCACTCGAGCCTGCGCGCGCTTACACACCGCTCCTCTGAGCAGGTGTCTGTGGTTTGTGGTTCCTCTGAACCCTTAAACCCTTCTACAGTTCCTCTGAACTGTGACCCAGTTCCACTGCTGAGGCAAACTTTCACCTCTTCCCTGCGCAGTGAACTGTCTTTTTCGGCTGTGGTATGTGGGCATTACAAACTCCTCATTCTGTTAACCCCTGAATACTCATTCCTTATATTCGAGCCACACGTTGGGCGCCATGTTGTTTTTTTACTTCCTTCGATTAATAATCAACTAGGTAATAACACATTCCCCAATAAAAGCTGATCAATAAACAGCCCTTACCTGCAGAATGTCCGGGGTAGATGATAAAACCAGCTGATCAGTAATGCCTAAGGAAGGCCCAGCCCCACTCAGTTGGTATTCGAAATTGGAGCTTGTAAGGAATTAATATATATATTTGTATATATATCTTATATACGATATATATTTATATTCAGGTTTCAGTTAATAGGTTTATATAAAAATAATTCACTCTGAGACTTGTTTAAAAGAGTTTACAAATTACCAATTATACTGGTATCTTTTAATGACAAAGTTCAGAATAAAAAATCTTCATACAAAACAGTGGAGTGGCGTCTTCACCAATCTGCAAACTTCTGATACAGGTTTCACACTTTATAATCATCAGAAAGAGGAGGACCTTAATCGTCTCCTTATTTGGTAAAAGAAAAGAAAACATACATTGTAAAAGGAAAAGAGAAAACAAAAACTAGGCTATAGTATAGATACACACCTACGCCCCACAGTTTCCTGTTAACCTTTAAAATCCTATACTAAGCATAAGCGAGAAGGTATAGATAACACCTTTCTTATGCATTCAACCGTTAGTGGTTTTCACACCTTCTCAATCTTCAAAGCATGGAATACATATTGGCTGCAACAGGTGCAACGCATAGCATAGCAAAAGCGAGTAACCTTTATTCTACTAAACTAATAACCTTTTTCAACATAAGCATGGCCCTCCTGTGTCCTCCTGTGATGCAAGTTAGATTAGCATGAAAGTTTATTCAAGGCAAAAGATTTTTTAATCAACGAAATCAATGTTCACATTAATTCTCTGTTGTTGTCTAAGCAACTTAATTATCTCCTTGGCTGTAGGACTGATACGATGTTGTCCAAGGTAGCAGCTCTACGCTTGCGTCACCTTTTTCTCCATCTTCTGGAAGAGCTTGGCTTGTTGTCGTTGGATTCCTTGTTGAACCAAAGCATTCATATCAATTCTAAGTTCAGTTGGTCTACATAAGGGTCTGTCAGCAGAACACACTTTACTAGGATTTGGGCTATCAGGATTTTGATCCTGATAGGTCGAATACGAAACAGGATGGGAGTGAGGTTTAGGGGGGTGAGTGTAACGGAGGCCAGCTAGTAGTTGCTGTGCAAGTAAACCTCACTCCTCTAATCTCAAGAGATGCTCTAGCGACTGACGCTAGAGGTTGCGGCCTCCTTGTTAGAGCGTCCGACTCCCACACCAGAGACCCAGGTTCGAGGCCCACACAGTTGCTTCTAAATGATCAAACCGAGAAACCCCAAGGAGCTTTTATCATGCACCAAAAGTTGTTGTTCATCGGGGGGGAAATGCAAGAAATTGACTGAAAAATGCATGGAAAAGTAGCTTGTAGTCAGGTGGAGCTGAGTCGGATAATGCTTGTGTGTACAGTGACCACTTTTTCAAAAGTTGATATAACTTGCATATGCAACCACTAACAAAAAAGTAGTATGCCTCACTCTGAGGACACATAAAAAAGGTGGTGGGATTGTGCCTCTTGGTGGCGCTATAATTGAACAAAACATGAAATTGCCATTAACTACAATACAGTATTATGATATAAAATGCTATGTAAGGAATAATTGATTCCGGGCCATTCAATTCTTCGAAAAAAAATGCACACAATAAATATTATAGGCCTATCAATTTCTGATAATTGACCCTTCACAAAGTACCGCCCCCCTTAGTTACTGTTGCTTTGTCTGACAAACCATGGCGCTGTCATGCCACACAGAGTGAAAAATGCATCACGGAGCAAAAAGGACACTGACAACACGTCGACAGACCAAGACAGAGCAGGTTACTTATGATATTAAACAAAGACCCAGGCAGCTTTAAAACTGTGTAATTTTTTTAAGAAATTCGAACAATAAAAAATGTTTTGTGGCTCTTTAATTTGTCGTGACAAATTGCTGTAGCACCTCAGCTCAAGAGGCTCGTGAATAGATCATCTCTTCTTACTAGTTAATTCATAACATCAAATAAACATGAATGAACATCAGAAAGAATGTTGTTTCAACTGCGGAAAGACGTCATTACACACCATTTTTCAGGTTCAAGTCCACCAACGTAATCTACGAACTCCCCTGACTGCTTTGTCGGACAAAATGGCAGATTCTGCGTTAATATGATTGGTTAGATCGCTTGTCAGTCAAACTCCCGGCGAAGGGTCAGGTCAATTCCAGGTTGTTATGGTCGCATAGGTTGTTTACACATTTAACTCATGGCCATGAGAAATATGCTGCCTTTGTGTGCTATTGGAAATTTGATCATTCCCACTTCTGAAGTTGTGAATTACAAGCTCATCGCATTCAAGTTTCAAAATGGGACGGCGTTCAAGTGCAATTTTTACATAGGAATATCTCGTGGTGGCCACAACAAAACTAACGCAGCGTTCACGCCACCTCGTATTTACCGGAATCTTGAGATGATAACACGTGACGTTGTATTCGGAGCTGTTCACTTCCTTAGACTGGGAATTATGCGTTTCTATAGGTGTGTTCGACATCAGCTGCAGCTGGATGTAACAGATCTGCGAGAGTATTCGTGTGCAGTCGGGGAGGAGCTGAAAATGGAGACGTGAAGTCGGACACTTTCTACTTCTTGTAGTGATGCTCGCACTGCGTTTGCATATTTTATCACAGCTTAAGTGAAATAAATGCAATATTTGACTAATACACTGCTTACAGCGTCTGTTTTTGAGTTGACAAATCCACATAAATCCAACCTGGTTTAGATCAGGATCAACTGTTGCACAACGCTCGGTATAAACTTTCTCTGTCAACTCAGGTTTAATCCAGAGTTTGCAAAGCACATGCACCTGAAAGTGTGACACGTGCGGCAAACAGCCAATCACACCTTGGAGATTAATATTTTTTAAATAAAACGGTAAATTGTGTTTTTTGCACCAACAAAGCACTCGCGTCACTTCATAAACCACTGGAGTCACACGGACTACGTTAATGTATTTACTACCTTTCTGGTGTTTGAAAGTAGCCTAAGTTAGTTGTAGACTGTCAATGAAGGGACAGAAAGCTCTCATATTTCATTAAAAAGATCTTCATTTGTGTTCCGAGGATGAACGAAAGTCTTACGGGTTTGGAACGACATGAGGGTGAGTAATAACAGAATTCTCATTTTTGGGTGAACTAACCCTTTAACAAAACATTCATGAAATATTAGCATATCACTTATTAATCATTCATGAGTGTATAGTCATATTTTGTAATCATTAGTTCATCATTAACTATAAACTTATAAATGAACATTATTATGAAGGGTTATCGATATTTGAAAAGTTGTGTTACAACACTTTCTTCATCTATTGTATTCTATAAATATCACATAAAATTCAATTTTATTGCTTACCTAAGAGGTGTTGTGGTCCCTGTAGTAGAGCAAAACCACGCAATTCAATATTATTACGACAGTAAACAGCCTCAAGATCCATTTAATATATGTCATACTCATATTCATCTGTAGCATTGATTTCAGTGTAGAAAGAACACAGGTGCAGGTTTCGATGAGAGAGAGTTTTTTTTTTTTTTTTTTTACCTCTCACCAAGTGGGTTTGTGTCGGAGATGGGTGGGGTCAAGTTACATGCCTGAATTTGGTCTTCTAAAAACTGGCTTAGTACATGAAGCCTTTTCTTCATGGTTTTCTATGGGGGAGAAGAGGCTCAAAATAACACACACAAAAAATAAAAGACATGTTTTATTATTCAGAGAGATCTTTTCTTTTGGTTAAGAAAATGTGAAAAGTAGGTCTACTCAAGCCAGTAAATAAATCGAACCAACATTGAACTTGGGTTGAATAATGATATTATTGTCTTAAAGTTGCTTTGCAACTAAAATTTTATTTATTTTATAACTGAAGAACTTTGGAGCTTTTATGTCCTTGATTTTTTACTGTGAAGCTGCTTTAAAACAATCGGTATCACATAAAGCGATATAAACATAAATGTTGACTTGATCAAGTAACATTTGGCTGGTCATGTGATCTTAACATGAGATGACCTGCTCCCTGTAAAATAAAACATTAATTAGGAAACTAATATGACTGGAATATTAATATCATGTGAGTGGACATGATTTCAAACTTATTTTTTCTAAAAGTACTATTCTTTTTTTGTAGGGGTAAAACAATTTGAAGAAGAATTACAAAACCAACCAGCTCAAACACAATGCATGTGATGGTTGATTACAAATGTTTTAAACAAAAAATGTGGCCCAGCCTGTTTATCTGAACAAACAAGTACCATGTAAACCAGTCCATTCCTAAAAGCCACAATGTGATCAAAGAGTCAATAGGCCCATGCAGAGACAGTGCCTCAACATGACATTTACTGTATATATTTACAATACCTTTCAGTTAAATTTACTTACTCTATCCTGGTGTAGTTTGTATTGTGTTCACTCATTTACCCAACACCAAAATATGATGATACTGAAATGTCACTTTGCAGGACAGAATTCATTATTTTATTATATTTCATTTATTTTATTTTAAATGAGATATTTGAAACCAACATACAAAACCACTGCTAAAAAAAGCCCACAAATATTTGTAACTGGACTTTTAACTTAAAACCTTAGAGTGAAATATACACAGTATAGAGTTTGTAACTTCTCTGTATTCTCATCTCTTCTTTATAGGCCTATTAAAACAAGTAAAACAGTTATTGACAATTAATTTGAGTAATTAATCAACTTTAATAAAAAATGAACAATTAACACTGAAACGCTGAACTGTGTTCACTGTCAACTGCATATGACAACGGTTCAAATTGTGATATAAAGTCGTTATTTTTGTTTTGTTTTTGAACACAAAACGTATTCTTGTCACTTAATAATATTAAAGTTGAACCACTGTAGGCACATTGACTATTTTAACGATGTTTTTACTACCTTTCAGGACCACAAAAGGTGCAATGACGTTGCTGCCAATGTGTGCTTCAGAAACCCTTGGATTTCATTAATAACATCTTAAATCTGTGTTCCGAAGATGAACTAAGGTTTTAAGACGACATGAGAAAGAAATTTCATTTTTTGGTGAACTAACCCTTTAAAGGTGACCTATTATGCCCCCTTTTACAAGATGTAAAAAAAGTTTTTTGATGTCCCCAAAGTGTGTATATGAAGTTTTAGCTCAAAATACCCCACAGATAATTTTTTATAGCATGTTAAAATTGCCATTTTTATGGGGTGAGCAAAAACGTGCTATTTCAGTGTGTGCCCTTTAAATGCAAATGAACCTCTGCACTCGGCCTAAGAGGGAGGAGCTTAAAGAGCTCATTCTCCAGTGTTTGGAGTTAGTCAGGATGCACTATAATGTCAGAAACTGCAAATATATGGTGCATGGAGATAGAACAGGTATAGTTTAGTTTAATTACTGTTTATAACTTATATTGTCTTCTTGTTTTTATCAACTATATTAGTACAAGCCAGTTTACTAATGAGTTTTATAATGTTTATTGTACTTCACACAAAATATGCAGCTTCTGTTTTCACTCTAGAAAATCACTGTAAGAGCTTAATAAAACACGGTGCAAGTGTGCATTAAAATATTATCCATAAACTCTCTCTCTCTCCCTTGCATTATCATCAACATACATAGCGAATTACACAGAAACACTCATTACATCTAACAGTATACAAATATATAAATACCTTACGCCTTTTCAGGTGGTGCTTAATAAACTGGTAAACTTTATATCCGTAAATCAACTCCAATGAACTGTAATAAAGTTTGTACTGATCTATCCTTGAGTAACACATTTTTAGCACAACCTCTGTTTTGTATTGTCCATTTGTATTGACATTCTTCCACAAAGCAGTCCGGTGTGAAATGATTTGCGCAGATATAAACAAATTTCGGTAGAATTGAAGGAGCATTTTCTTTGAAAACAAAATTAATCCACCTCTTCTTCAGAGGCTCAGATTTCAGGAGTAAATTGAGAGAGCTACGTGGATTAATCCATCCAGCTACAGAACACCTAAAACACTTGGGAGACATTCTCATCAGTGCAGCAATGGTGGACTGTGTACAACTCGCTGTAAACTCGCTCAGGGTGGTTCTATGTTAAAACGGCAGTGTCTGTCAACATTCGTGGACGGGGCCTGTGGCTAATGTGATGTCACATTGCCAGGATCCTGCAAACGACTTGTTCTTAGACACTTCTTATGATTTATGGGGATTAAAAAAAAGGAGTGGTTGGATTTTTATCATTATAGGGTGGTTGTGTACACACACTGCCAACACACATTTATGTCCAAACATCATGCAAAAGTGAATTGGTAACACTTTACAATAAGGTTGTATTAGTTAACTTTAGTTAATGCATTAGTTAATGTTAACTAACCATGAACAACACATCTGTTCAGCATTAGTTAATGTTTGACAACAATGCATCTATTCACGTTAACAGCGCAAGTAGTTAACATTTGTTAATGCATTAGTTAACATTAAGTAACCATGAACAACAAACACCTCTGTTCAGCATTAGTTAAACTTTATTAATGTTAAAGGTGCCCTAGAACTTTTTTTAAAAAGATGTAATATAAGTCTAAGGTGTCCCCTGAATGTGTCTGTGAAGTTTCAGCTCAAAATACCCTATAGATTTTTTTAAATTCATTTTTTTAACTGCCTATTTTGGGGCATCATTATAAATGAGCCGATTCAGGGCTACTGGCCCTTTAATTCTCGTGCTCCACACCCACGGAGCTCGCGCTTGCCTTGAACAGTGCATAAACAAAGTTTACATAGCTAATATAACCCTCAAATGGATCTTTACAAAGTGTTCGTCATGCATGCGGCATGCATGCGTCGGATTATGTGAGTATTGTCAAAGACTATAGAATAACACTGTTATATTGTTTACATTTGATTCTGAATGAATTTGAGGCTGTGCTCCGTGGCTAACGGCTAATGCTACACTGTTGGAGAGATTTATAAAGAATGAAGTTGTGTTTATGAATTATACAGACTGCAAGTGTTTAATAATGAAAATAGCGACGGCTCTTGTCTCTGTGAATACAGTAATAAACGATGGTAACTTTAACCACATTTAACAGTACATTAGCAACATGCTAACGAAACATTTAGAAAGACAATTTACAAATATCACTAAAAATATCATGATATCATGGATCATGTCAGTTATTATTGCTCCATCTGCCATTTTTCGCTATTGTTCTTGCTTGCTTACCTAGTCTGTTGATTCACCTGTGCAGATCCAGACTTTACTGGCTGCCCTTGTCTAATGCCTTTCATAATGTTGGGAACATGGGCTGGCATATGCAAATATTGGGGCAGACACCCCGACTGTTACGTAACAGTCGGTGTTATGTTGAGATTCGCCTGTTCTTCGGAGGTCTTTTAAACAAATGAGATTTATATAAGAAGGAGGAAACAATGGAGTTTGAAACTCACTGTATGTAATTTCCATGTACTGAACTCTTGTTATTTGACTATGCCAAGATAAATTCAATTTTTCATTCGAGGGCACCTTTAACTCATGCATATCTGTTCCTGTGAACAGTGCATAGTTAACCTTAGTATGCATTAGTTAATCATTGTTAACGTTAAATATGCATTATTAATGATCTGTTCAATTAACATGCAAGTAGTTAACTAGTTATCATTAGTTAACATTGTTAACGTTAACTCACGCATATATCAATGAATCTTTCATTTAACAGCCAAGTAGTAACATGTTAATGCATTAAGTAACCATGAACAACAAACACCTCTGTTAGCATTAGTTAAACTTATTAATGTTAACTCACGCATACTTTCCTGTGACAGCATAAATGTATAAACAGCATTGCATAGATAACATAAACTAATCATGAACAATGCCTCTTATTTAGCCTTAATGTTTTATGGTTACTTACTGTATTACTAGTTTATGTAGCAGTTGACACATTACTTACATTCAACAAAGGATTCATTAATGGAATTTGTGAACCTTATTGTAAAGTGTACACTATTTCAACGACTTATGTGTTACTAACTTGAGATCCTTTATTAACATGACTTACCATTAAAAAGCATTTATTAATGGAATTTGTGAACCTTATTGAAAGTGCATGGGCTTTTTGTCAGGCGGAGAAATGCAATTTTCATGCACAGTCTGTTTCTTTCCTAGGGTACATGTCTCGTCTGAGGGAGTACGCATGACCCTGGATTGGCCAAGTCCAGATTCCCGTAAGGCCCTACAGAGGTTTCTGGGGTTTGCCAATTTTTACCGGCGGTTCATTCGAACTTCAGCCAACTAGGCGCCTCGCTGCCTTGACCTCCCCCAGAACGACGTTCAGGTTGGCCTGAGGCCATTCGCCAAACTGAAGGGTCGCTCGTTTTGGCCCCCATTCTCATAGCCCCTGATCCCTCACGTCAGTTCATGATGGAGGTCGATGCGTCAGAGGTGGGGGTAGGTGCAGTGTTGTCCCAGCGTTCGTCCACAGACGATAAGGTGCATCCTTGCGCGTTTTTTTCCCATTGCTTATCACCAGCCGAACGTAATTATGACATTGGTAACAGAGAGTTGTTGGCAGTCAAATTAGCGTTGGAAGAGTGGCGTCATTGGTTGGAAGGTTCGGGGGTACCTTTTATCGTTTGGACTGATCACAAGAACCTAGAATATATCAGATCTGCCAAAAGACTAAACTCCAGGCAGGCTCAGTGGGCACTTTTTTTCAGACGATTTGATTTTTCTCTCTCGTACCGCCCGGGTTCTAAAAACGTCAAACCCGATTCTTTGTCACATATTTTTGATCCTTCCGAACGCCCGTCTACTCCCGAGTGTATTTTACCTGAGACATTAGTGGTCTCCACTCTGACATGGGAGGTCGAATCGAAGGTCAGGACGGCCTTAGAAGGGGTAACGCCTCCGCCCGGTTCCCCACCGAATCGATTATTTGTGCCGGAGGGGTTACGGTCCAATGTTATCAAATGGGGGCATTGTTCCAACATTACTTGTCATCCAGGGGTTAATCGCACCAGCTTTTTGGTCAAGCAGTGATTCTGGTGGCCAGCTATGGCTCACAACATTCGCAATTTTGTTTTGGCTTGCTCGGTTTGTGCCACTGGTAAGACTTCCAATCGACCCCCAGATGGGTTACTCCAACCGCTTTCTGTCCCTTCGAGACCCTGGTCCCACATTGCGCTAGATTTTGTCACCGCCCTCCCACCCTCCCACCCTCCCAGGGGAACACGGTTGTTTTGACCGTAGTGGACCGGTTCTCGAAGGCGGCTCATTTCATCCCTTTGTCTAAATTACCCTCTGCTAGGGAGACAGCGGTAGCTGTCGTAGATCACATTTTTCGGTTACATGGCCTCCCGATGGATGTGGTTTCTGACAGGGGTCCCCAATTTGTGTCCAAATTTTGGCGAGAATTTTGTAAATTGCTGGGGGCGACTGTCAGTCTTTCTTCGGGTTTCCATCCACAGAGCAATGGTCAGACTGAGAGAGCCAACCAAGAATTGGAAAGAATGTTGCGATGTTTGGTTTCCAAGAATCCTTCCTCCTGGAGCCAACAACTCTCTGTGGTTGAGTACGCGCATAATTCGTTACCAGTGTCATCCACGGGCCTCTCGCCATTTGAATGTAGCTTAGGTTACCAGCCACCTATCTTTCCCTGTCTGGAATCCGAAGTCGCGGTCCCCTCCGCTCACGCTTTCGTCCAGAGGTGCCACCGCACTTGGAGTAGAGCCCGTGAGACTGTTCTTCAAGTGGGGGCGCGCACCAAGGCTAAGACTGATCGCCACCGGTCGAAGCCTCCCGTATACGTCGTGGGTCAAAAAGTGTGGCTTTCTACTAAGAACATTCCGCTCCGCTCCGTGTCTAATAAGTTAGCTCCTAAATTTATCGGCCCGTTCCCTGTCACCAAGATCATTAGTCCGGTGGCAGTCCGACTCAAACTTCCTCCAGCGTACAGGAGAATTCATCCCGCCTTTCATGTGTAGAATTAAACCTGTGTTTCGTTCACACATTAATCCGCCGACCCCGGTTCCCCCACCGCTGCGACTCATAGACGGGGAACCCACATATTCGGTAAATTGTATTCTGGACTCGAGACGGAGGGGACGCGGATTCCAGTACTTGGTGGACTGGGAAGGTTACGGTCCGGAGGAGAGAAGTTGGGTACCTGCTAGGGACATCCTGGATCACTCCCTTATCGATGATTACAATCGACATGTAGGTGCTTCTGGGAACGCCAGGAGGCATTCCTAGGAGGGAGGGTACTGTCACGGTTGGTGATCCGCTGTCTCATTCTGGTGTTTGTGTGTGTGTGTGTGTGTGTGTTTCGTCACGTTAATTGTTTCATGTGGGCATCGCTGCTGATTGTCTATGATCAGCGGCAGCTGTATGTCATCTACCAGCCTATTTATTGCCCTGTCTTTCGTCTCATGTTTGTCAGATCGTTGTTTGGAGTTCCCTTGTGCTGTTCCCTGTTTTTTCCTTGTGTGTTCTTCAGCTGGAGTTGTGGTCTTCGTGGCGTTCTGTTCCTGTACCTGTTCTTCGTTGGATTCTTCACCTGGTCACCTGCATTCACTTGGGCTTCCCTCCTCGATCTGCACCCATCTGTTCCTGGCAACCCGTCGAAGTCCCTGCATCACCACTCACCTGCTGCTGCTACGTGTCCCTGGAATAATCTGTGTGTGAAGCTCATTAATGAGAACTTTTTACTTGCACTTGCATCTGCTTGTATTTCCGTGACACTTATTGTAAAGTGTACACTATTTCAACATTAACTGATGTGTTACTAACATTTGTAGATCCTTTATTAACATGACTTACCATTAACTTACCATTAGCCTGGAGTCAGTTTTGTCTAGCATCTTGTCTGGGTGCTGCTTCTTCTCCTGGTTCTGTGTGTCCTGTTTTTCAGGTGGAGGCAGCAGATCTGACCATTGGGTCATTGGGTCTTCAGCAAGTCCTGAGCCATGTCCCGACCTCCCCACCGGCCGTATGACTGTGCTATTGACCTCCTCCCAGGCACTTCTCCGCCCAAGGGTTGGTTATATTCCCTTTCTGGTCCTGAACGAGAGGCCATGGACAGGTATATTCAAGAATCTCTCAATGCTGGCCTCATCCGCCCCTCTTCCTCACCCGCTGGGGCAGGGTTCTTCTTTGTTGAGATGCAATGCCCCTGCATTGACTACAGAGGGTTAAACGACATTACAGTCAGGGCTGGGGAGTAACGAAATACATGTAACAACGTTATGTATTTAAAATACAAAACTTGAGTAACTGTATTTCATTACAGTTACATTTTAAATAGATGGTAATCAAATTACAGTTACATTCAAAAAGTATTTTAGATTACCAAAGTGATTACTTTGAATTTTAATGTCATTTATTGCATTTAATAAGATATTAACGTAATCTGTTTGAGGATTTTTAACCAACGAGCCAATGTTGATGATTCTCCAACTCTGTCTGTTTAAAAAAAAAAACGCGCGCAGCCTGTTCAGATATTAGCCAACCTGCAGAGTGCAGACATGAGATTGCACGCAAAAAATGGATGGGAAAACAGGACATAACGCATTTTCTCTAGTGGAAATTCAAAGACAGTTTTACTTATGAACATGAAAAAGGACGTACAGTAACATGCAATGCAAGCTATGTCTACCTGCAACAAAACTTCTATCGGCTTCAGGATTCAACATCTAATCTGAAAAAGCATCTTGAGGTAGGCCTAAGCTGTTCTTGGTTTTTGAAAATGTTATTTTCCTTATTTACTCCTTATTTTCCTATTTACTCGTACGTTGAGCTGTTGTATGTTATCATTAGGCTAGCCGTTTAATATTTATAAGAATTTATTAGGTCTTTGAAAAATAAATCCTCATAGAATTAACATCCACTTAATCATGTGTTAAATGATGTGTTATAAAGCCAATTTCTTGGTGTACTTTACAGACAAACTTTAAATCTTAATAATTCATTATGTTTATTTAATGTATGTTAGGCGCACGCGAATTCATGATCAAAAATAGAGATGCAGTAGTCAACTGGTCATAAATCCAATGGTTTTTTAGTTTTATTTTGGTCTGTCTTTATTCCGGGCTTGCAAACAAACTGCTTTGTAATAATTTCCCAAATTTTCGGGAAACATTTACTAAGCCTGTAAACAGGACGTTAACACAGGTACACGCTGAATACGGACACAAAGAGGAGAACAGATGCGTTAGCAGAGAAAATACTGCACCATGCACAAGCTCACTGTTCGCAAAATATAGGATGAATAACATAAATATTAAATTGTGGTTGATAATGTATCTCTGAAGGGAACTGTCTTCAGACATGTTTTGATGGCTTTTCCTCTTATCTCCAGCGCAGCGCTGCTGTGTGTGTGTGTGTGTGTGTGTATAGTGGTAACCATGGAAACGCTATATCACTGCTATTCCATAAGCGCCACCTACTGTCAGAGAGTGAAATTTACATTTCATTCAGTCCGTCTGCTGATTTTGTTTTGTGCAGGTGTCTTATAACAAAGTTAAAGTAAGACCATGCTATTTTTGCTGTTAATCTTGAAATTATACATTAATTTAAATGAAAAACAACTGATAATGTTCATAACATCTTTGTTGGGATTGTGATAAAAATGCAGTGTTTGCCTCTAATATCAAAGAGCTACACATATTTTTTGAACAAATAAACAACCAAATAAATTTGCTTTTAAAAAAATTTGCAACCAGTATCAGAATCTGCCAATTTGCTTCTATTGGCCATGAAAAATCAAAATAGGTGCATCACTAATAATAATAAAAAAAAAAAATTAGTAAAGGATTATTTAAAAAAATCAAATAGTTTTTTTTTTCCACTGTTTGTTGTTCATATGGTTAATATTAATGCAGCTATCAGTGCACTAAGGTTAAATAAAAGTATAAACATATTTATACTAGGGATAGTTCACACAAAGTGATCACATTTTTTTCCAAACCTGTAAAATGGAGAGATGCAAAAAACTGTTGAGAAACCTTGAGTCAGCTCTGAATATATGCCTTCTCTCAAGATTATTGGGTAGATCATTTCATTTCATTTTCTTTATAAACATTCTAAATGTTACAAACAAACTTTGTTTATAAAACAATTTAAACCACTGTGCCAATTCGACTCTACACCTATAAAACAACCTATATTATTAACAATATTTTATTGTTGTTATTTAATATTTTGTTATCCCTCTGATGCACATCTTTACAAATATAAAAATATAATTTAGGAATGATATATCAATATTAATTATATATAGATGTGATGTTAAAAGAAACAAATATTTTCTTTATTTGTTTATCAATATTTTAAATTCTTTACCAATACATAGGTTATGTCTAATAAATTGCAGATATATATTTTGTAACTGATGTTAAAAATAGAGGATAGAAGTCATTTGAATTTACAGGTTGTAAACTTGTAAACAGAACATCAAGTTAATATGGTCCTTTAAGTATTTCAAAGTATTCCAAAGTATTTAGATTAAGTTACTAAACTTGAGTAATGTAACGAAATACGTTACAGATTACTTTTTAAAGCATGTATTTTGTAATCTATAGTGAAATACATTCTAAAATTAACCTTCCCAACCCTGATTACAGTTAAGAACAGGTACCCACTACCTCTCATGTCGTCTGCTTTTGAGTTATTGCAGGGAGCCCAGGTCTTCACCAAGCTAGACCTCTGCAACACTTACCACCTGGTGCGGATTCGTGAGGGGGATGAGTGGAAGACAGCATTTAATACCCCTTTGACCAACACTTTGAATACTTGGTCCTACCTTTTGGTCTGACTAACGCTCCAGCTGTCTTCCAGGCCTTGGTTAATGACGTGCTGAGGGACATGGCAAACAATTTTGTCTTTGTGTACCTTGATGACATTCTCATCTTTTCCCCTTCTTTACAGGTGCACACTCAGCACGTTCGCAAGGTCCTTCAATGGCTGTTAGAGAATCAGCTCTTTGTAAAGGCGGAGAAGTGCGAATTCCACTCCAAGTCGGTTACATTCCTGGGGTATGTCATCTCAGCTGATGGGATCAGGGCTGATCTTGCCAAGGTAAGGGCCGTAGCCGAGTGGCCTGTCCCCAACACCCGTAAGGCTCTGCAGTGGTTCCTGGGCTTCGCCAATTTTTATAGGCACTTCATCAGGAACTTCAGTCAGGTAGCTGCACCCTTAACAGCTCTCACCTCCACCAAAGTACCTTTCAGATGGAGCAGTCAGGCTCAGGAGTCCTTTGATGTTCTTAAGTCCAGTTTCATCTCTGCTCCTGTTCTCTCTATTTCAGATCCTGATCGGCAATTCATTGTCGAGGTGGATGCCTCCGATGTTGGGTAGGCGCAGTCCTGTCTCAGCGGTAGGGTTGTCACGATACCATAAAAATGTCTTACGATACTATACCAGCTGAAGTATCACGATACCAAGTAGTATCACGATACCAAGTAGTATCGCGATACCATTCAGGTTACAAAATGAACCAAACTTTCATAAAAACATGAAAACAGACCAGATTTTTCTTTGAATACTTCATTAATGAGAATGAATAACAGGCTTTTATTACCAATCAAATTAATCATTGTAAACAAAATTCATCTTAGCACTGCACAGAAGCTGTATGAACTGACATTATGATGTAGCATTTACACTTCAATTACAATTCCATAAATAATGTTATGATATTAATGTTTCAAATATAAAAATTTGAATATAGAAATAAAAATGTTGGCGGAAAAAAATGATAGAATAGGCCTACTTTTAGATGGGAGACTAAAGTCACCAGTAGGTGGCAGCAAGTGTTAATGATTAAGTCAATGAATCATTCAACCGATACGTTCAAAACGGCTGATTCATTCAGGAATGAAGCAAATGACTTTTGTCTTAATGAATGGATTAGTGAGTCAGTGACTCGCCCAATTTGTTCAAAAACAGATTCATTTAGAAACAAAACAAAAACAGCGCTCTTGCTCATGTCACGGACTATCAGGAGCATTTTTGCCAGCCTATCTTGAAATATCTAACCCTGACTGGAGAGCAGTATGTATATTAAAACATATAATACATTTATAATTATAAAATCACGATTGATATGGTTGATAAGAACCGAGTGCAAGCCCGCTATAGCTTATTGATGAATGGAATTGCATTTGTCTGAATCGTGTTTGCAAAGATGTTTCTAGAAACAAACTATTTCAATCTTTTCCAGAAGTGGTCAAATGAACAACGGAAAAACTGTGAGAGTTCATTCTTATATAAAGATTTTATGATGATAATTAAGTGAATTTCAGACCCTTTCTCCAGATAAAATGCACTGCGAACAACAACGTGCAAGTGCAACTTTATCTCATTGCAAAATTAACTGAAGCATCAGGAAACAATAAGGCGCTAATTCTACAGAGCATTTACTACACAGGGCACAGTAGACAGTCAACGGCAGTCTCTTGTAATGTTTTTGCAGGCACGCACGTTCAATTGAAGTGTACCTGCCGCACATACAACATTCCTTATGGTACTGACGATACTACCGTTTAAAAAATACAATGGCATCGCCAGTATTTTGAAGCAATACTACCGTAATACCGGTACACCATGCAACCCTACTCAGCGGAGCCCTAAAGATGGGAAGGTGCACCCTTGCACCTTCTTCTCCCATTGGCTGAGCCCAGCCGAGCACAACTATGACATTGGAAACAGGGAGCTACTGGCAGTCAGGTTGGCCTTGGTTGAGTGGCGTCACTGGCCGGAGGGGTCAGCACAGCCCTTCCTGGTTTGGACGGATCATAAGAACCTTAAGTATGTCCGTTCGGCCAGGAGGTTGAGATCACAGCAGGCTCGATGGGCACTCTTCTTTGGCCGTTTTAACTTCACCCTCTCGTACCGACCTGGTTCCAAGAATGTCAAGCCTGATGCTCTCTCTCGTCTGTTCCAGGCTCCTGGGGAGGAGGCGCCGGCCAAGGCCATCCTTCTCAAGGGGGTGGTGGTAGGGTCCCTCTACTGGTACGTCGAGAGGCGTGTGGAGGAGGCCGGTCGAGGAGTGGAAGTGCCAGAGGAGTGCCCGGAGGGTCGGCTGTTTGTGCCGGTTGTGTTGCACCCTGAAGTCCTCTGGGGGGCCACGAATCCAGGTTGGTCTGTCACCCAGGAATTCGGAGATCGCTGGCCGCCATCCGCCAGCGGTTTTGGTGGCCCTCCATGGCCCCGGATGTCAGGCAGTTTGTGTTGGCATGCTCGACTTGTGCTCAGAACAAGAATTCTAACCACTCGCCTGTTGGTCTGCTCCAGCCCTTGCCCATTCCCTCTCGTCCCTGGTCACACCTGGCCCTTAACTTCATCACTGGTCTGCCACCTTTTGAGAGGCAACACCATCATCCTGATGGTAGTGGATCGTTTCTCCACTTCTTCTTTTACTTCTTTCTTTCTCTTCTTTCACATTCATGCCCAAACTCCCCACTGCCAAGGAAACTGCTCAGACTATGGTGGACCACGTGTTCTGGATTCATGGCCTTCCGGTTGATGTGGTTTCTGATAGGGGCCACAGTTTGTTTCTCAGTTTTGGAAAGAGTTCTGTTGACAGATCGGGGCCTCTACGAGTCTGTCCTCAGGGTTTCACCCCCAGACCAACGGGCAGTGTGAGCGAGCCAATCAGGACCTCACAAGAGCTCTCCGCTGCCTGACCTCCCAGAATCCTAGTTCCTGGAGTCAACAGTTGTCATGGGTTGAATACGCCCACAACTCCCTGCCTGTAGCGTCGACAGGTATGTCCCCATTTCTGTGTTCTATTGGTTACCAACCTCCTCTGTTTCCCTCACAGGAAGCCGATGCTGTGGTCCCGTCTGCCTTGGCCTTCATCCAGCGTTGCCGCCGCACATGGAGGAGGGCTGAGGGGGTCTTGGCCCAGACTTCCAGACGGACCAAGGCAGCAGCCGATCGACATCTGGATTCCCTCACCTCCTTATGTGTGTGGTCAAAGAGTATGGCTATCCACCAAGGACCTGCCTCTCAGGCTTGCCTCTTGTAAATTGGCTCCCAGGTTCATTGGGCCATACTGTATCACCAAGGTTCTGAGTCCAGTGGCGATTAGGCTCAAGCTTCCCCCTTCACTTGGTCGGGTTCACCCTGTTTTTCATGTATCCAGGGTCAAACCTGTGTTTAGGTCCCATCTTAACCCTGTTATTTCTTCCCCTGCCCCACCTCCCCCTCGCTTGGCAGATGGCTCTCCTGTTTACACTGTCAGGAGACTGTTGGATGTCAGACGCTGGGGCAGGGGCTTCCAGTATCTGGTGGACTGGGAGGGCTACGGTCCGGAGGAGAGGAGCTGGGTTCCGGCTCAGGACATCTTGGACCAGACGTTGGTCGAGGACTTCCGCGGGTGACGAGGTGAGCCTAATATTTGGTCCTACCTATTGGTCTGACTAACCAAATGGCGCACCTGGGGGGTGTCTGTGTCTGAGACTGTCATGTCTTCGATCTGATCTGTCCTATGCTGTCGTCTCTCGTGCCCTTTTGTCTGTGTGTCTCGTTGTTTTTATCCACATGGTTTTGTTTTGACAGTTCGCAATGTGCTCCGCTGTCATTGTGGTGTTTTCCCCACCCCCTTGTTGTTCCATCAGCATTATCACTCACCGCTCTCACCTGTCATCAATCAGACTTCCTTAATTATTCCCCTATTTAATCCCCTTGTGTTCGCTGTCTTGTGCCAGATTGTTTGTGTTTGTTACCTTGCGCTCCGGCCAGCCATTCTCTTGTCTTGTCAACGTTATATTGTGTTTTGTGTCCCGTTTTGAGGCTCCAGTGCCTGTTTGGGTTTCTTTTAGTTTTTCTCGCTCTCCTTCTGCCGCCCAGACTTTGTTCTCTAGCTGTTCCTGCCCGTTCCCCGGATCTGGTTTGCCTCGCACCAGTCCCTCATTCCTCGCCCACCAGCGATCTCTCTCTGCTGGACGTGTCGCCCTGCCCACCCGGGCACTGCAATCTTCATAACGGTCCGCTTCTACAGTCACTCTGAAGGCCGCACGGGACCGAAGCTGCCAGCGCCCCCTGCTGGATTTAATTAATACTTTTGTTGACTGTTTTGCCCAGTTGTGTGCAAAGAACAATTAATAAATTAAGTTTTGTTGTGCCTGCAACTGAATCTCATCCTGATTCCTGACAGAAACAAAGCATTCATTAATGGAATTTGTGAACCTTATTGTAAAGTGTACACTATTTCATCATTAACTGATGTGTAACCAACACTTTGTAGATCCTTTATTAACTTGACTTACCATTAACAAAGCATTCATTAAAGGAATTAAACGATATTTTGAGCCACTAATCCACACCTACCCCTAAACCTACCCATAACAATTTCTTAAAACTCTGTACAGTTATAAATAAAAGAATAAGAGACAAGCGTAATCACAATAATTTATTTTTTGCGAAAATGTCAAAAGTGGTACCGAAAGTACGTTAGTTCAAATGATGATGAGTTGCAGTCGCAGTCCTCTCTGGCTGTAATAGTTTTTTATAGGGTACAGAGCAGAATTTAAGATATTAATCCATGAAAATATGATGAATCCGGCTTCTCTCCGTGAAGGCACGCACTCAAATGTGGTCCCACTTTATATTAAGTGGCCTTAACTACTATGTACTTACATCACAAAATAAGTACAATTTACTTCTTGGGTTCATATTGAATTGCAAAACACTTTTGCTGCTATTGAGGTGGGATATGGGATATGGGTAAGGTTAGGGGAAGCTTTGGTGGTATGGTTAGGTTTAAGGGTGGGGTTAAGGTGTAAGGGATGGGTCAACAGTGTAATTATAAATGTAATTACAGAAATGAATTACAGATGTAATTACATGCTGTTACGGTTGCTGGTATACTAATCACACGACGAGGAGATAAGAGTCACAATAAGTCTTTACTAGGAGATAAACAGGAATCCACAGGAGCATACACCAACATAGTACGAACAATACCGGACAACACAAGGCTAGAAACACAGGGTATATATACAAGGGACTAACAAAGGAACTAAACTAGGTGACAGGATAATAAACAAGGCACAGGTGAATCAAATGAACTAATTAACAGAACAGGGAAACTAGGTCACAGGGGCAGACAGAGACATGACATGTAACATTTCGCCCCGGATAGGCGCGTCCTCGCGCCGTAAGAGTCCAGAGGAGGGAGGGAGGGGGTTCTGGAGGAGGGCGGAGAAGACACAAAACAAAAGAAAAGAGTCCATAGAAAACAACAAAGAAAGTCCAAGGGGAAGTGGAGGGTGGGAGGAGCCAGGGGAAAGCCAGGAGCAGGAAGAGCCAGATGGTACCCCAGAAGCCAGCCAGGACGAGGCCCAGGGTAGAGTCGCAGGTGGGAGGAGCCATGGTGGAGTCGGCTTGGGGGCAGACGACACCCTGGGGACGACCAACGGAGATGCAACTGGAGACCCAGGTGTAACTGTAGAGCCGATGAGCCCACGCGCAGCCGATGGTCCTGGAGACCAAGGAGGAGCCGTGGTGACGAGCGTCCGAGGAGGAGGCGGACAACCAGAGGGCAGAGGCTGAGCCGGTGGGACAGAGGATGTAGGCGGAGCTGGAGGGAAGGAGGAGCCAGACGGAGCCGTAGGTGCAGACGGGTGGACGACTGACCAAGGAGCCGGAAAGACGAGGGAGCCCGGAGAAGCCGTATGGATGATGGTGTCCGGTGGAGCCGAGGGAGGGAGGAGCCAGGGTGACGCCGAAGTGTCGACGGGCCGAGGTGGAGCAGGGGGCATGGAGGCTGGAAGTGGAGGCAGGGGATCCTCTTGAGTGGATGGAGTGGAGGACCTGAAGATGCTCGAACATCTCCCACCTGGCATGTGGGAGATGTCGAGCAGCTGAAGGGTAGAGGTGATGGTGGGGCTGAGGAACTGGCTGAGAAGCTGGGTGATGGAGGAGGCGGGAGAGGGAGGCTGGGTGGGCAGACGGGGAACTCAGGAGACGTAGGAGAACTGGAGAACACGGGAGAATGGTCCTCAGGGAGCTCAGGAGATTCATTAAAAACAGGGAAGTCAGGGGAATGGGAAATCACCTCTCCGGAAAAATCAATTAGATCAGCTAAAAAAATGTTTTTCAGTTCCTCAGCATATTTGCCAGTGTTAGTCATTGTTTTCGTCGTGGTGGTGTTGTGGGCGGAGCTTTCCTCCCAGCCCTCGAGCTCCACAAGCACTCCCACGATGTCAGATGATGTTACCGGCTCGCGCACCTGGTCAGAACCTTGCTGTGAGGTTGGCTCCGGGGCAATGGTACTGTCCGATCCTTTCCTCTGTCCTGGCTCATCCATCGAGGTGGGCTGGCCTCCTCGGTCTGCGGTGGGCACGTGAAACATCTCCGTTGTGACGTTCGTCGATGGTGGCTGACTGACTTCTGGCAGTGGAGTGGGGCTGGCGGCGAAGTCATCCTCCGCGGGGCCGACGGTGACAGGTGAGTCGTTACTCACCAGCACCCACTCCACGAGTGCGGCGAAGTTCTTCCGAGGACTGCTCCCTGGGAGGCGTGCTCGGGACCGCTCACTTAGGCTGTAGAGATAAAGTACATGGAGCGTGCAGTCAGGATAGTGTGTACGGCACGCCAGCTCCAAAAACTCCAGGGTGTGAGCCTCCAGGGAGCGGTCCCTCTGCTCCAGGCGAAGAATGGCGACATCAGGGTCCATGACGAAAAACAAAGGGGAAAAACAAACAAAAAGAAAATCACCGCAAAAAACCTGTTTTGGTCCGGTATTCTGTTACGGTTGCTGGTATACTAATCACATGACGAGGAGATAGAGTCACAATAAGTCTTTACTAGGAGATAAACAGGAAATCCACAGGAGCATACACCAACATAGTACGAACAATACCGGACAACACAAGGCTAAAAACACAGGGTATATATACAAGGGACTAACAAAGGAACTAAACTAGGTGACAGGATAATTAACAAGGCACAGGTGAATCAAATGAACTAATTAACAGAACGGGGAAACTAGGTCACAGGGGCAGACAGAGACATGACATGTAACACATGCAGGTGTTTTTAAAATATAAGTACAATGTAAAAACATGTATGAACACAATAAGTGCATTGTAACAAATGATTAATTTAATTGTAAGTACATAGTAGTTAAGGCCACTTAATATAAAGTGGGTCCTCAAATGTCAATCCACCTGAAACACGGCATGTCGCAATCTGTGACAAAGCAGGTGAGAACCAATGAGCGTTTGATATCAGTGTCGTAAACCATGCCGTAAAGGTTCTCGTGGGCGCGACTTTCAAATTTGAATCATAGTGAGCACAAGACTTTGACTATGACGGTTGCTGCTGAGAATGAAGATGAAGATCGCTGGAAAAAACACAGAATTTGGATATGTTCCTTACAAACATATGGATTATAATGATTTAGAGTACAGCGAACAAATAAAGTTGATGTGATTTGTGAATTTATGTTGTGCTTTGGTGTATCTTATGCATTGTCAGTCACTGCATAGGAGAAAACGCCTCACAGCAAACAAACTAAATATTACAAAAATGGGTAAACAATTACAGACATTTTTTTTTTTTCATTTAAATGCTTTGTTAATGGTAAGTCATGTTAATAAACGGTCTACAAATGTTAGTAACACATCAGTTAATGATGAAATAGTGTACACTTTACAATAAAGTTCAGAAATTCCATTAATAAATGCTTTGTTAATGGTAAGTCATGTTAATAAAGGGTCTACGAATGTTAGTAACACACCAGTTAATGTTGAAATAGTGTACACTTTACAATAAGGTTCACAAATTCCATTAATTAATGCTTTGTTGAATGTAAGTAATGATAGTAAAATGCATATAAACATGAACAACATATCTGTTAATGTTCAGATGGTTTGCACTTCAGAATTATGTTTACAGCCCAAATGCCTTGTTAATAAATAATGCTGATAAGGTACACAATGGTATTTTTACTTTTAGGGTAGATGAGTTAGAAATGTTCACTCTTAGTGTGTCAACCGCTACACGTTAGCTGTGTCCCAATTCAGGGTCTACACACTTCGGAGTGCATGATAGGGGTGGGGTTTTGGAGTGGAGGGTTGCCAGGTCTGCGCAACAAAACCATCCCAAAATTAGTGTAATCACAGCACAAGTGTAAAAGTATGCCAATCCCAGACTTGGCAACAATGAGCCGAGCGTCGTTACATGGCTAGCGGCTGTGTGACAGACAGCTGACAGTTGACATTTGTGTGTGCATTTTAAAGTTTTATTACTTTCTATTGGGTTTTGACATGCTTCACTGCCGACGACGATGGGACACTGGACCAAAATATGTAAGGTTAAACTATGTAATGTTAGTTTTATATCGTTAGCAAGTTAACCTTGTTTTTATTTTATGTTAAATTAAATGTTAATTTGGAAAATATATTCATTCATATTTATACATTTACTCTGTATTTAAGTCTAAATTTAAAGTACAGAACTTTAGGATTTTATTCAACTGCACTCCATCTCAGAGACAAATATTGCATTTATGAAAAACTGACGATTTGGACATCACGGATATTACAGTTTGATTGGTGAAATCGGGACATTGCTACATTATTTGAATTCACACCTGAACTCCTGTCGTCACTGGCGCGCAATGAACTGTGGGATATTGTAGACCGCGAAGTGTCTTGAGATCGATGCTCCACTCCACTGGGAAACGGAGCGTGCACTTGAAGTCGCTCTCGAATTACGTCAGCCCTCCTCGCGCCGCGGTGAATCGCACTTCAAAGGCAGCTTTTTCCCCCGTTTTCGCAAGAACCGAATCCAGTCCATTAAAATGGGTTGATATAAATATTATTTAAATGTCATTTTGTCATTTACAGTTTTTTTTTTTTATTTAAGTTAGCAAATGCATAAGTTGTATACATATATTTGTAATGTAATTTATTTGTAAATGAGCCGGAGTAATTCTGTTAAACATTTTTTTTTTTTTAATACATATGTTCACGTGTAAATAAAAGAGAATTGTTCTGTTCATTGTTTATTTCTTTTATGCAACTTGTAATTTTACATGTAAAATTACGTAGGCCTATATATTTTTTTCATCATGTAAATTAAATGTTTTTACATTAAATACATCGTTCTAAAGCTACATTAAAGTACCTTTTACAACTATATACAACAGAACTTAGATTTAACATCAGAAAAATAGCATAACATTTTAAATTATCAGTATATAAAACAACAAAACATATTTGTGTACACTTTCATTCGACTGAGAAGGGAGATGCTGGTGGAGCGCATTATATAAATATATAAAAATCTGAAATATTTGAACATACAAAACAGATCTATGGTCCATTCAAATTTCTTGGTCATCATAGCTTTAAAATTCTTGCCTGTTACAAATAGTCATTCTCAGCAGGTATATTTTCAAATGTCAGTGCAATTTCTTTTAGTTAAAACAACTGACACAGTTAACATTTCATTTAACATAAAATAAAAACAAGGTTAACTTGCTAACGATATAAAACTAACATTACACAGTTTAACCATACATATTTTGGTCCAGTGTCCCATCGTCGTCGGCAGTGAACGTGTCAAAACCCAATAGAAAGTCATAAAACTTTAAAATGCAACACAAACATCAACTGTCTCTGTCTGTCACACAGCCGCTAGCCATGTAACGACGCTCGGCTCATTGTTGCCACGTCTGGGATTGGCATACTTTTACACTTGTGCTGTGATTACACTACTTTTGGATGGTTTTGTTGCGCAGACCTGGCAACCCTTCACTCCAAAACCCCACCCCTTTCATGCACTTCGAACTGCGCAGCCCCTGAATTGGGACACAGCTGTTGACTTGCACTGTCAACATGAATACATGCATTAATATATGCGTTAACGTTAACAAAGTTTAACTAATGTTGAACAGAGGTGTTGTTCATGGTTAGTTAATGTTAACTAATGCATTAACTAATGTTAACTAATTGCGCTGTTAATGTTAATAGATGCATTAATACATGCGTAAGTTAACGTTAACAAACATTAACTAATGCTGAACAGAGGTTTTGTTCATGGTTAGTTAATGTTAACTAATGCATTAACTAATGTTAACTAATACAACCTTATTGTAAAGTGTTACCAGTGAATTTTGCATAAATAGGTCCCCTTTAATATGTTGTGGCCATGACAAAACTAAGTGATCCGAATATGTCCACTCCCTGTTATTGTTCAGTTGATCCCAAGCCTCCATTAATAATTCGACAGACCTGCAAACTCACAAGTAGTTTAAAAAGGTGCCATGTTTACAAAGTAAATTGCTGTTGGGGGGTCTGGCCCTAGGAGAACATTCTGATTTTAACATGTAAGCGAATTCTGCTGCACTCTGACAAGAAAATAAAGGGGAAAAAACATTTGCTTCAAGTTAAAACAAACAAACAAACAAAAAATTGACACTAGGGCTGGGCATTGACACATATTTCACAATTGGAATTCGATTTCGATTCACAAGCTTGCCATTCGATTTCGATTCGATTAAATTTGATTCAGTACTAATTAATTTGGGGCCTAGGCACAACATTCTTTTAAACAGCCTGTAGTCACTAAAGATATGAGTCTTCATTCTACAAGTAGCGTCTCAAAGTTGATGAACACGTTTGTTTTCCCAGTTGTCACCTTTATTTATATAGTGTTTTTTACAATGCAGATTGTGTCAAAGCAGCTTTACAGTGAAAATAATTTGGCTGCACAGCAGCTCTAGAAGAAAATAGTGTCATTGTCTAGCTTAAGTAAGTTCAGTGTTGATTCATATCCGTTGTAAAAATCATTAGTTATTAATTTAATTCAATTTATCTATACAGGAGCAAAGAGTGATGTCATCGTCCAGCTCAGTTCTCAGTTCAGTTCTTGCATACAATGGTGTCAATGCAGGCAGATCAAAAACATTGTTGAATATCAAGTGTCCCCAGTTAAGCAAGCCAGAGGTGACAGCGGCAAGGAACCCAAACTCCCATCAGGTGAGAAAAATGGAGGAAAAAAAAAACCTTGGGAGAAACCAGTCTCAGTCGGGGAGCCAGTTCTTCTCTGGCCAACAACAAACAGTGCATGATTATGTTGCAGGCAGCGTTATGGGTTACAAGACCTTGAACAAACTCATCATGTGGTTTACTCCAAACTCAATGGCTACAACTGTGCAGGTTTTAGCAGTCTCCTTTCTGCTTTGGTTTTATAACCAGCAACAGCACCAACTTGGGTAGGAGAAGCACAAAGATCCATCTGCACGCTGGTAATCTCACACACACCTGGTTCTATGTGACATGCAGTTTTAATGGTCTCTATTGTCTCCATTCATTTTGATCTCAAATTTAAACTCATTTTATCTGATAGATTTTTTTTCTTTATTGAACAATGATGATTTTTTTATTTTTTTCAATTTCAAGTTTAGCTTAACAATCACTAACACACATACCATTTCTCAATACCAAATACTATTATTAAATACTAACTATTATTTATATAAATTATAATTTTTTGAACAATATTTAATAAACAACATAGCTATTATAAAAGTTGCTAAGCAATTCAGTCAAAAGCAATTCAGTACAAAGATAGCACTCTGAGACAGCAATAAAGTTATATAAAGATATAAAGTTATGAAACTTTGGCCCTTAGCCAAAACTGTTTGCTCTGGAACAAAATAATAGATTAATGAGACCAAAGATTGTCCTTTAGCTATACCCAAAATGAATTATATCTGATGTTTAACCACTATAGACATCAGAATCAATGGCAGAAGAACTGCCTTAGGCTGTTCTCAGTGGTGTACATGAGTGCTGAACAGCCGCTGGTGGCCTGGAGCTCACGTCCGAAAACGTTGAAGCAAATTTTCAAACAGGTGCCATCTTTATAAATAAACTGCATATTTGAAGTTTAAACAAATACATTTTCACCAAAAGAGTCTCTTAAAACTACATTCCATGACACAACAACAGTAGCATTTGTATTATGGTGGGTTTGCTCCTGCGCCATGACACTCACTGTGAGAAATGCTGCAAGCGGAGTGATACAAACAGTGAAAAGTTCCCGTGGTGATACTGGTAGAATATGGCATGACAGGAAAGACCACTCACCCAATCATAATCAAGGACCAGAAGTAACTGTTGTATTAAACTCAACAAGGCTGTGAAAGCGGACTAGTGAGTAAATTAGTTTTCCTGTTCAGCTTGTGAGTTTAATGTCCTCTACAACCTGTAGTCATAATTAGCCACTTGTTAGCAACCGCCTTTTTCAAGACAAGTAAAAGCTTTAATAAAATCAGAAGTGGGTATTACTGATGTATTTTATGTCCTAGAATAAAACGAAGATATCTTGCATTTGTGTTCACCACAGACCTTATTTCAGGCATTTAACCAAAAACCCATTGACTTCAGGACAATGGAACCATAAGTGCTAAAATGCCAACTCGTTTCCAGGGTTTAGACCTACAAAAATCCATAATCTCCGCAGCACTCTATTCGCACTTCTCTTGATTTGATTGGCCATCGTGATCATGTGACACTGATGAGCACTCTGCTGAGGCAGAGCAGCCTAAAAATGTAATTTTTAAAACTTTTTGTCATCCTAACAACAAACAGAGCTGTGCGTAAGGGGGTGCAGCAGAGCAGCCTAAATTTCTACACATCACATTTTATTAGACACTGAAATCATCAGCAGTATATTAGAAATACATCCAAGTGAAAGTGAAATTCTTTGTACAATCAGTAACAAAGATGAGATAGTTTGCTGATAGTTTGCCCTTCCATTCTTGACTGAACCCCCCCCCCCCCCCATCATGACCACATTTTATCAGGATAGAGTGACTGTGATGGACTATCCCATACTCAAAGGGGAACATGCTGTCCTGTTCTCCTGCTATAAAGCTCTGTGTCCTGCTCTAGCGGCACTTCATCTGATCTCCTCATATCTCCTCACAATGAACGATATCTACAAAGCAGCGGTGAGTCTATGCACTTTTCCATAGAACTTTCTTGAACTGAGTTTAAAACAAAGTCTTCCAACACTAACACTATAGGAAGCTTAGATATAACACATTAAGCATTCATACTACTTATACTTTTTCATGAATAGTTTTAACTACAGTTTCAGTAAATGATACATCTTAATACTTAGCTATTCATGTTTGCACTTTTAAAGAGTAGGGTATTCTTAAATTATTTCTCTTGACACTAATATGTTGAATATTTAACTTTTCTGTGTCCATTTGTTTATTTAAGGATTTGTGGACACATTATTTATTTATTTATTTATTTTATTTTTATTTGTGGAGTAAAAAATATTGCTTTTATTTTATTGTAAAAAGGATAAAGTTAGACCCTTGGGGTAAGATGACCCTCCCAGGATTGGCACAGAGGGCCCCAATTAATTTAATATTTATTGTAATTCACTGGGTTATTATTCAATACTTCCATGATTTATATGTACATTTCAGACATCTCCACTATACATTAATTGAGTGAAATCAGAGTTATTTTATTTTTGAACTAATTTGTCAGAACACAATTTTAAATAGAATAGTTTATTTAATATTTTACATTTATGACAATTAGAAAAGTGTATGATCATCTTAACATGCTAAACTTAAATCTAAATATGTTACAATTTAAAAGTAAAGGCACATTGCTGCACTTAAGAGGGTCATCTTCCCATATCTTGCCCTATAATGCATTACTGTAACACATGACATTTGGCATTTGGTGTTGATCATGTGTTGTAATCCACTGTACCATTTAGAGGTAACCATGCATAACCACAAATATTTATGTTTATTACAGCTATGATTAAAAAATATTTATGTGAAAATACTCATTATAAGGCTTCATAAACACATTATTAATTCATAGAAAAGTGACTCAATAATATCTGAGGCTATTATACAAGGATTTATACAACTACATATTAATGTTCAAAATCAAATACAACATTATTATATTCTCTATTGCAACCATGACTGGAAATCATATTATATGTGCATAAATGATGCATCACTCAAGTGCCAACATAATGGCATAAGCCTAAAAAAGACAGCTCAAAATACCTTGACTCTTGAGCATTATCAGAGTTAGATAGGAGCCACTCGAGAGGGCAGAGACACTATCATTCATGACTACAGATGGAGCACCGCCTACCTCCCATGGCTAATTTTGGCATGCTTTGCTCAGCCGTGCAAGTGTGTCTGCATTCTGGAAAACCAGGCGCTTAAGATAAAACACTCAAAGTCAGATTCCAGTATTGTGTGTGTGTGTGTGTGTGTGTGTGTGTGTGTGTGTGTGTGTGTGTGTGTGTGTGTGTGTGTGTGTGTGCATGTGAGTGGCACTAGGTTATCTGCACTGATCTCTATCTGAGATATACATGAGACTGTGAGTCTGGGAAGAACATCCTGATACATGTTTATGTGTCACATCAGTCTGGTGGTTTGTGTTGGATCCGGCATGGAACTATAGACAGTAACTCTTACTTAAGCAGCTGTCTCATGAGTTAGCTTTGCTGGATTACCCATCCATTGTTGGGCCACCTCATATTATGTCCTTTATCTTAGTTTGTTATTTTTAACTCTGATGTAGCTTTATCTGTAATGTGTAACTCAGATCAAACCTCAGTCTGTGTCTTTGAATAAAATATGAGTTTGGACTAAAGGAAACATGTTGTTATGGGGACACAACTTTGAAATATGTTTTGGCAATTTACACAAATAGGGTACACATTTATTCCAAACATTTCTCTGGCTGGGATGTAGGGGCAATTTGTGAAGCAAGTGTGAAGCATTTTAGTCCTGGGGCATTCTCTCTTGTGGGTTTTTTAATTTTTATTTACTTATTCATTTCAAAATGGTTTTTTTTTTTTGCTTAAAAAAATTACTTATAACCACACATGCAAAGTTATTATTATTATTATTATTATTATAAGTTTTATTTATATAGTGCCTTTCCAGAGCTCAAGGACGCTTTACAATGTACATAACAAGGAAGAGATAATACGAGTAGACAATGATGAGAAACAATAATGGACATGGAAGTACAGAAAAATAGAGTCAAGTACAAAATTACAAAACAGGACTTAAGAGACATAACACAACATTCAGAGAAATATTAGTAATAATGCAGAGTAATAAATGAATCAAATCATAAGGTATAACATTCAGAAAATGTAGTGAAAACGTAGTGATTTAAAGTAGTGATTTAAATTCAGAGATATTATTAGCACAACAGAGTGGTGGGAGAGAGCGGGGGAGAGAATTTCAGAGTTTGGGTGCGATAGTACTGAATGATTTGCCCCCCATTGAAGAGAAGCGATGCCGAGGGACAACGAGAAGGCCAGAGTCGGAGAAACATTGTGAGCAAGTCGGAGTGTAGGGGACGAGCATATTACAGAGATAAGGGGGAGCCGAAGCCATGCAAAGATTTAAAAGTGAGCAGGAGAATTTTTAATTTAATACGGTAGGCAACTGGAAGCCAGTGGAGATCATACAAAATTGGGGTGATGTGAGCAGAACGCTTGGTATGGGTGAGTATTCTAGCAGCAGAGTTTTGTATTGTAATCTGGAAATGGAGCTGGCAGGTAGACCAATGAAAGGTAATTAGATAGGACGGTAATTAGATAGAACTGAGAGGTCGAGGTTGGGTTTCTTGAGAACGGGGTAACTGCAGCAGTTTTGAGTGGCAGAGGAAATGAAGCAGAGGTAAGAGATTGTATTGATGAAGTGAGAGATATAGTGCAGAGATGGAAGAATGGCAAAGTTTCAGGAGAGAAGTAGGAGCAGGATCAAGTTGACAGGAAGAAGAGTTGGATTTCCAGATTAACTTAGACACAAGATGGGGTTGTCAAAGAAAAACAAGATAGAGTTTGACTGGATAGATTTGGTGGATAGTTGAGCTTTGTATCAGTGGAGAAGCATTGGTGGACGGCATCGGCCTTTTCAAGCAAATAATCCCTAAAAGAACAGCAAAGCTCATTATAAGCTAGGGCATCTTGAGGTGGAGGTTTAGTAAGCTTATTTATTGTATTGAATAATGCTTTTGGCCTGTTTCTTGATTTATTAATTGTGGCAGAGACAAAACTAGAGCGAGCTGAGATGAGAGCGGATTTGTATATTTTGAGATGATCAAGAAATGCTAAATAATGTACAGTAAGACCGGTTTTTCTATAGAGATGCTCAAGCCGTCTACCAGTAGCCTTGAGAATACGGAGCTCAGGGGTATACCAAGGAGAAGAATGGGAAGAAGGGACACATCTGGCCTTAATAGGAGCATGCTGCTGTAAGATTTCAGAAATTATGGAGCGATAGTTAGATAATATCATGGAGGGAGAAGAAATATCAAAGACATCTGAAAGGTTCGAAGAAACAATAGAGCTACAGAATGATGCAGTGTCAATAGCTTTCAGATTGCGGTATGAAATAACAGTTTTAAGGCATTTCTTATGCATAGGCAGACTTAAGCTAAAATCAAGACGTTTGTGATCAGAGATACCAGTGTCAGAAGAAGAAATGGAACAGATATCAACCCTTGATGTACAAATCAGATCGAGGATATGACCACGAGTATGGGTAGGAAAATGAACATGCTGAGTCAGATTAAAACATTCAAAGAAATTAATTGATTAGTGTTAGAGCAAACAGTATCGACATGAATATTGAAGTCACCAAGCAGGATAATGGGAAATGACAATAAACAGGCAAGGGTTAACAATTCACTGAGTTCAGAAAAAAGTTGGACAGGGCTTTACGAGGACGATATAGCAAGATAATTATAAGAGAGTCAGCCTTCAATACCATATATTCAAATGAATTGGTATCATGAAAATGAAGTTGCGCGAGTCAGAGATTGTCCCGGTAAATGACAGTGAGACCACCCCCTTTACCATGCAGACGAGGTCTGGACAGATACATATATCCCTCAGGTGCAAGAAGATTCAACTGCAGAAAATCATCTGGAACTTGCCAAGTTTCAGTGAGAAGAAAAATGTCAAGCTTATTGTCAGTCATAATTTCATTGAGATAAGGGGCTTTGTCCGATATTGATCGACAGTTCAGAAGCGCAAAATGACGATGCAGGTAATTCAAGTTAGCGGTACGTTGCTGGGCATCAGTGAGATAAATGATTCTCAGTGGGGTGAGTCACTGAGAACCTGTTTAATATTTTGATCAGAATGGAACATCGGTGTTTTGTCCCACAACAAACTACTTCAATACATTGAAGTGGCAGTTTCAGAGGAATTTCAGAATCCACCCCTTTCATCCTACTGTATGATGCAGCCCTGTTCAATTAAATTCAAACACTTTATTTGTCCCTGAATGGCAATTCACAAGGTTACGTAGAGTAACATAAACAATGTTAAAAGCACCACACATTAGATAAATAAATGCAATGTGCACAATATACATATAATCTACATCAAGCGGGTATCTAAAAAGCAAGTCCAAAATCATATATATATATATACAGTGCTCAGCGTAAATGAGTACACCCCCTTTGAAAAGTAACATTTTAAACAATCTCAATGAACACAAAAACAATTTCCAAAATGTTGACAAGACTAAGTTTAATATAACAACTGTTTAACTTATAACATGAAAGTAAGGTTAATAATCTAACTTAGATTACACATTTTTCAGTTTTACTCAAATTAGGGTGATGCAAACATGAGTACACCCCACAACAAAAACTACTACATCTAGTAGTTTGTATGGCCTCCATGATTTTTAATGACAGCACCAAGTTTTCTTGGCATGCAATGAACAAGTTGGCGACATTTTGCAAAATCTATCTTTTTCCATTCTTCAAGAATTACCTCTTTTAGAGAGGATGGAGAGTCTTGTCTCTTCAGAATTCCCCATAGGTGTTTGATTGGGTTCAGATCAGGAGACATATTTGGCCACTAAATCACTTTCGCACTGTTCTTCTTCAGAAATGTGTTTAGGATGATTGTCATGTTGGAAAAGTGCACAACGACCAAGGGCACAGGGTGATGGTAGCATCTTCTCTTTCAGTATAGAGCAGTATATCTGTGAATTCATGATGCCATCAATGAAATGCAGCTCCCCGACACCAGCAGCACTCATGCAGCCCCACATAAGGACACTGCCACCACCATGTTTCACTCTAGGCACCATGTATTTTTCTTTTCTGCCATCAGTTCAAAAAACATTTATCTTGGTCTCATCACTCCAGAGTATGGTGTCCCAGTAGTCTTCATATTTGTCAGCATAGGCCAGCAAACTCTAGGCGGGCTTTTTTGTGCCTGGGCTTTATGAAAGGCTTCTTTCGTGGATGGCACCCATGCATGCCATTTCTCTGCAGTGTATGCTGTATTGTGTCACCTGAAATAATCACCCTAGTTTGGCTTTCTACTTCTTTAGATAACTGCAGTGAACTTACATGCCGATTTTCTTCACCCCTTCTCATCAGAAGATGCTCCTGTCGAGGTGTTAACTTCAGTGGACGACCTGGACATCTCTGTGAGATGGTTGCAGTTCCGTCTTTTTTTTTTTTTTTTTTTTTTTTTGCTACAGTATTCTGACTGATAAGTAAAGCTTTGCAGATCTTCTTGTAGCCTTCACCTTTCTGGTGTAAAGAAATTATTTTCTTTTTCAGGTCTTCTGGCATTTCTCTTCCATATGGTGCCATTGCTGACAC
The DNA here is from genome assembly GCF_018812025.1 of Megalobrama amblycephala. Lineage (NCBI taxonomy): Eukaryota > Metazoa > Chordata > Actinopteri > Cypriniformes > Xenocyprididae > Megalobrama > Megalobrama amblycephala. Next base: position 22,151,704 of record NC_063067.1, read on the forward strand.
CATGAATTGGGAAGGTGTTTTAACACCCTTTTATAGTCAACTGTCTGCTGGACACCTGTGTAATGAATAATTAGACTCACCTGTAGATGAATTAAATTAGACATTTGTAGTCTAAAATTTAGCTTTGCTCCAGATACTTTTATTTTTGCATCACCCTAATTTGAGTAAAACTGAAAAAAAAAATTGTTTTTGTGTTCATTGAGATATTGTTTAAAATGTTACTTTTCAAAGGGAGTGTACTCATTTACGCTGAGCACTGTATATATATATATATATATATATATATATAGTATATATATATATATATATATATATATATATGTAATCATGACATGGTAAACAGAGAAGATTGAGGTCAGAGATGATTGAGAATTTAAAAGCGAACCACTTTGAGCCACTCAAAGACAGAAAACAAGATGTGTGTAGGGTCTTGTAAAATCCTGCCAGCCAACCTGTTCACTTATAGTGGAAAGGGTCTTAATAGGAAGTAAAAAAAATAACTATTTAACTATTTCTACTCTGAAGGCTGATAGAATGAAACCAGCAGACAATGGAGAATGTAATGGCAGTTTCAATATAGGAGTAGTAAAACAAAGCGAGAATGTTCGTATTGACCTCAAAAGAATTGAGCATCCTTAAAAGGTATTGCCGCTGCTGATATTTCCGAAGTATCTCCTCCTTTTCTCTGGTATACTTTTTTGTTTCGTTTTTATTTGATTAGAAACCTGTTTTATAGTTCATTTAATGTTTGTTACAAAAATACCAAAATCACAAATCCACTTACCAAATATCTGTGTGGATGCATGTTTGTTTATTTCTGTAGTGTACATCATGTTTTGTCATAATTATTGATCCAATAATGTCTTCAACAGGCAGAGCAGCTAACTGATGAACAGAAAAATGGTATGGTATAGTAATACTATACAGCATTTGGTCTCAGACTGGCCAAAAATGTTATGCAATATGTTCTAAAATGCCTCCAGTTTATACTTTTTTTGCTACCTACAGTGCTGTAAAAAGTACATGATAACACTGTAAAATAACAATGAAAATAGAAAATGGAGAAAATAAAAAAGTCCCCCCACACTATTTTAATTGGATTTGAGATTTGGACGTCAAATTGACCATCTCAAGTTATTTCTTTGTGGTTTTGCATGTGTTGGGTCGACCGATTCAAACAGCGGGGTTAAAAAGATAGAAGTACGGCTGAATGGACAGTCAAAAACTGCACCTTTGAAATGTAATCCGGCCTTGGGTGCAATATGACCTTAACCAGTTCAGGGGCAAAGTGTAGGCAGGATGGGTCAACTGATAAGGCTTGCAAATCTGCTACCGGTTTTAGCAAAGTTAACACTAATAACAGAGCCACCTTGAGAGTCAGAAACTTCTCTGATGCTGAATCCAAAGGCTCGAATGGAGCCTCTGATAATCCTTCCAGGACTATGGAAAGACCCCATGAAGGCACTCATGGTCTGCAGGTAGGCTTCAGCTGTCTGTACCATGAAGAAAGTGAGATATCAGGGGATGCCTCCCCACAGTGATTACATCTACGTGGTCATGTCAAGCATATATAACAGCCACATATACTTTAAGCATAGCAGGGGATAAACCATCCGAAAGGCGCTCCTGAAAAAGCTCCAGCACTGAACCAACTGGCCAGTGAACAGGGTTAGATTGGTGCATTGAGCACCAAGACTCAAAGACTCAATTTTCTAGTTGAGGGAGCTCTAGAATTCAAAATGGTCTCAACAACCTCGACTGAGAGACCGGAATTTATGAGCTAGTACCCCTCAGGGGCCAGACCCACTGCTTCCATATCCCAGGCCAGGGATAAAAGATTGTGCCCTGAGCCTCCCACAGAGAGCCCACTTGGGCAGGTCTGAATGGAGATACTAGCAATAGGAAACTTTGTCCTGACGAACTCTGGCTAGAACTCTGGAGAGCAGAGCAATAAGAGGAAAGGTGTACAGATATAGCCTAGGTCACGCCTTACCTAGGGCATCCAGCCCTAACAGAGCTGGAGCTATGAGGGAGAACCATAGAGGACAGCGGGTGGATTCCTCAGAGACTAACAGATCTACATCCGCTTCACCAAACCTACTTCAGATTTGCACCACTCTTGAATTCTGGGTGAAGTGTCCTTTCCCCAGGCCTTAGACCATGCCTCGACAGGATGTCTGCTCCCACATTCATGTGCCCTAGAATGTAGACCACTGTCAGAGAGAGCAGTCTGCCTTGAGCCCAGAGCAGAATCTGTTGCACCAACCTGAACTGGGGTCGAGAGCCTGACCTGCATCCATGTACGTTGTGAATGTGCGGGGTAATAAAGCTAGGCCAATACTTGTACACGTCGCCCCTGAAAGCAAACCTGAGATACTTTCTGTGTTGTGGCAGAATCTCGACATGAAAGTAGGTGTCTTTGAGATCTGTCGTGACAAACCAATCCTTCGGATTGAATCTGAGACACGATAACTTTGAGAGTTAGCATCTTGAACCTGTAAGTCTTCAGAGTATGGTTCAAAGCCCTCAAATCTAGAATTGGATGCAACCACCAATACTTCTTAGGAACTAGAAAATAAAGGTAGTTGAAGCCTGACTTCTCTTAAGGCCAAAAGAAAATGCAACTCCTGCACTAATAATAGAGCTTAATCTTGCTTCACCAGACTCCACTGAATTGAGGTTGAAATCCGAACTGAATTCTGTAACCCTTTTCAATCGTTTAAAGAGTCATTGAGATACATTTGAACAAAGTTTCCAAATTGCCAAATGCTCTGAAAAAGCAATTAATCTCTCAACTTTGACTTGCAATAGGGGGGTAAACTGCTCACAGGGCAAAGCTAGGGGTGGCTTTGAGCTAGGTAGTGTAGAGCTATGTCTCATCCATGAGAATGCAATGAACAAGCTTTTGGGGGTGTTGAGAGCCAGAACTAAGCTGTCTGAACAAACTTTTGGGGGTGTTGAGAGCCAGAACTAAGCTGTCTGAGCAAGTTTAACTTTAAACTTGCTGAGAAATAATACAAAAAATGTCAAATTCACTCAGTTTTACTTTATCTAATTCACTGCTATCCCAATTACAATTAAGTACAAATTAATTGAAATAAGTTGTGCTGTAGACACTAAAACAGTATGTTATAATCAAACTAATTGAAATAATGATTTCAGTGCCACCCTAGACTGGTTGCTGGTCCATGCCTTGCTACCCCTATGAACAAATCCTGCCTCTACCATTCACTGTTCAGGGCCCTGAAACAGCACGCTGTCAGGAGACCATTGAACTTTGGTTGTCAGAGATTTGTAGAGAAGGGAGCGCCTTGCTTGCTTGAGTGATGTAGTGTCCTCCATTCACTCCAATTTAGCTTGAACTATTTTTGGGTGCCACTCTCCATTAACTGTGTTGAGCAGAGATTGGGCGGAAACCCTGCCGAGCACTACCGCCTCCCGAAACACCAAAGGTGAATTGGAAAAGACCTCTGAGGGCTTTGGTCTTGATCTGGTGTCTCGATTTCACCCCTGAGGGGGCATGCCTTGAACACCCTGCAGTCACAACCTTCAGGACTGCTTCTTTCAAGCCATCATAGCAGCACTGATCATCCTCAGATCGGCCCTAGCCCTAGGTGGCTGTGTGCAATGCCCAGTCCCCTGACCTTGATGAGAGAAAGCACTGGCAGCCACACTGGCCCTTTGCCCTGCCCTTCTACTCTGGTAGGAGCTAGGGCCAGGCCAGGGCTGGCTCAAGGAAATCTCCGGCTCCTGGCTCTGGTGAGGAAGAAACTGCCTGACCACCGTCAATTTTTTTTCTAGTAATTGAGTTCCAGTCATTGAGTTCCACTCAGAGAGGAACAGCAAACATTTTGAGATATAGGTGTGGCCTATACTTTAATACATATTTTTACAGTGTGTAATACCTTTTCACAGTACTGTATGTTTATGAATTTGAAACTATTGTTAAATTGCATCACTACCAGTGAAAACAAAAACTGGCTGAATTTAACACCCATGCCCAACTAATAAAAAACAACAACAGAATTATTTATAGCCTCCCTGCTAAAAATCCAGCATTGGTGGGAAGCAGAAGGGACTGTGGACCAGCTACACCAGCTCAGTTTTCCTTGAAAACAGGTTGGTTTATTCTGGCTAGAATAGTGGAATAGTGCTGGTCTAGCTGGCAGACCAGCATAGTCATTATGCTAGGTCTGCCAGCTAGACCAGCACTATTCCAGGTCTAGCCATAATAAACCAGCCTGCACAAACATGGAATTAATGCTGGTTTATGCTGGGTTTTCAGCTGGGCTATATGCAATAAAGATTTACTAAACTGACTTACATTAACAATATCATTAAGTTGTTCATAAGAAAGACACTATACTGTACACAACTGCTTAACTAGCTGCTAAAGATCTGTGTTCGTGTTTTGTAGAGTTCCGTGCAGCATTTGATATTTTCGTTCAGGATGCTGAAGATGGCTGTATCAGCACTAAGGAGCTCGGAAAGGTGATGAGGATGCTGGGCCAAAACCCCACACCAGAAGAACTCCAGGAGATGATTGACGAGGTGGATGAGGACGGTAAAGTCTAGAACAATCCAGAATAAGTAACGTTCCAGAACCCTAACCTGTAAATTCAACTAGTGTTGTAGTCAAGTCCACCTAAACCGAGACCAAGTCAAAACTGAGACCAGTCTGTGTTGAGACAAAGACAAGAATTGGGATGGGTACTGAAACCCTGTATTAACTGAGCACCGGAGCTAAATTATGAAAGACCGCAGTATCAGTAAGCTTTGGCATTATCTGTTCTGCTGTCAGTACTGGAGAAATTAAGAAAATACACTTACTAGGCCTATTTATTATTGCTATATAGACATTATCTTGCAAATTGTATCCTGCCAGCTGTTTCTTTATGTGATAATATTAAGAAATTTGTCTATTATGCATATGTTTATATTCGCAATCCAGAAGAGAGATATGCATGTGGAGCTACAGCGTGTACAAAAGCCCCTGCTTAATTAGTGACAATGACACCATCAGGATATCGAGTCGGCCGACAGCTCCAGATATTTAGCATGCTAGATATTTGTCAGGCGTCTGCGAGTTGCCGCCGACGTGTCAGCGAGCCTCATTGATGCGTCGTTGGGTAGTTCACATATAAAGATTGGCGAGCGCCAATCACTCTCTGATTTTCCCCCGATTACAGCCCGACCTGACGGTGAGCTCGTTAACTTGCAAATCGGGCTTAAATCAGGCTTAAAATCCTGTAGTGTAAACTTGGCATTACAGGCATATCCAGGTCATCTGTTCTTCTTCTTCTGCGCTTTTTCCTGTTGTGGTGGTTAGCAAACAGCATTGAATTACTGTGCACACCCCCTTCTGGATTGGAGTGTGGATCGCCTGTAACTGACTGTATTCGTCGTCAAACTGCATGAACAGAACCGTGACTTCCGTACCGTACGTTTCGGGAAGAATACATGTACCCTTACACCCCTAGTTTATTTACGTTTGATTACTTTATTACATTTCTTTTGTAGGCCATACTTATTTATTTATTAGTTTATTTAACAGGGACAATGCAGTATAACATTGATACAATTTCAAGCAGCCGATGATCCACATACAGGCTTCTAGCCAAAAGGCTAATTTGCAGCCCCAGTCCCTGGTTAGACTTTTTTAACAACAGTAAAACAATGATCACACACAAAAAACTAAGCAAAAAGTAAAAAATATAACAATAATTAAAAAAAACTGTGTGTGACCATCAGTGTTCACAAACCTGCTTTTGTTGGAACCACTTTTTTAAATTTCTCTGTTTGCATTTTCAGTTCAGCTGGTAGGCTGCTCCAAAGCAGTGTAACTTGAACTGAAAATGTGTATTGTGCAAATTTAGTTTTTCTCTTTGGTACTGTGCAATTCTGATTAGTTGCACCTCTTGTAGTGATCTCCTTACTACTCAGTTTTGATATTAATTGGCATATAATTTCTGGAGCAAGATTATTTACACATTTAAAAACCATTTTAATTAGAGACATATTTATAAATTTTTCAAAACTAAACAAACTATATTTTTGTAAAATATTACTATGAAGCCATCTATTTTTTTAGATTTTTTATTTTTTAAAATTTTTAGTGTTTGATTATATAGAGATCTAACAGGTTTGATAGTCAGTTGAGAAACCTGACTCCAGACAGTCACACAATAAGATAAATGCGAGAAGACCATTGCATGCTTTTAGAGATATATATGGTCTAATCATATAAAAACAATTCAAGTTTGTTCTGATTGTTCTACACAGTCTCTTTACTTGCACATCAAATTTCAAATGAGAATCTAAAATAACACCTAAATATATGGTTACATGCGTAACCTGAGAAGTTCCCTTTCGAAAGGGAACTTCAACTCTGTGCTTGATTGCGCTATGGGGAATGATATACCCACGCCGCCATACTAGAGGAGAGTGCATGCCCAAAATGTCTGGATAAACGTCCAGCAGTTCCAGGGAAAAACCGGGAGCAACTTCTACAAGGCTGTCAGTGACAGCATTCCCTATGGCCAACAGCCCAAGCTGAGCCTAAAAGAGGCCTTCCGTGAAAGGCCTGCCAAGGCTGCTAAAGGCATCTGGGACCAACAACCCATAGAAAGTGGTCCCTTAAAGGGAATGTGGCCAGGAGACCAGAAGGAATCCCGGCCAGTCACTAGAGGGGACAAAATCACCCCCAACGCCACCAAGAAGGCCTTACTAATCTAGTGAAAGCCAAACATAGCCTGGCCACCCTTGTCTGATATACAGAATCTCCAAGTGCAAACTCCAAAAGAGGAGAGCAGGAAAGAGCGACTGCGAAAAGGCAGTAAGCAACTCAAACCCACACACAGAGATGGGCATCCCGGAGAGCGGAACTCAGCTGAGCGCTATAAACCCTCGTATTGACGGGAGTAAAACCACTCATCCTAGGATCTACTCAGCTTCTGATAAAAGCGCTGAGGAGGCTGTGCGCTAGAAAAACCCTGGTACAGGGGAGCACAAACCAGCCTGGGGCCAGTATGAACGGGAGACTTCACAGAAGTCTACAACCAATGACCAGCTTAGGGAGCTAAGCACAATTACACAGTCAACCCGAAGGGAAGTATGAAGCTCAACCTACCGGACAGACCATACTGCAGGCACATAGCCATGGAGGCCGAACAGAAGGGGCCTACAACATAACTAAAAGTTCTTACAATGAACTAATATCACAACATGAACCCAACACACATGGTATTCAGGATGGCCCATAAAGGCCATTCTGCTCAGCATGCTGAAAACATAGCATGCTGAGCGCATGACCAACCAAGTAATTAGGTAGCTGTGAGTGCCCACGAAACAGCCCATCCAACACAATCCGACGACCAGTGTACTCGGTAAAAGCACCCTTCTACTCTTTAATCAAGAGGAATACAACGTACACCATCACGTGCTAAAGAAGGCCCCATGGGCCTATAACCTCAGCAGACACGTGGCATCAGCTCGTGGCAGTGTTATTGAGGTTCAGGCTAGACAGACTGACTACAAAGGGAGGTCATTAGCCAGCCCGAGTTCCGGCCAGCCAGCAACACAAGACCCTTTTTACTGTTACAGTAAAATAAAACTCAAAGGGAAAAAGCCAGCATGCTCCCAAAGGAGGCCCTTAAAGCCTACCCGTCGCACACGGCGTCAGCTAGCGGCCACTAAAGCAAAATAGTCAAGTCAAGTCAAGTCAAATTTATTTATATAGCGCTTTTTACAATTGGTAATTGTTTCAAAGCAGCTTTACATATTAGAAGCACAGAAAAAGAGAAGTGGTTAAAAATAAGCTGTACAAGCAAGCGTGGTAATATGTAACATATACAAGATGGTGCTACATTAAGCCAATGTCGGCTGACTCCCAGGGGTGGAAAAAAACCCCTAGGAGAAAAACCCAGCATGCTAACACTGGGAAAAAAGTCCTAGGAGGGAAAAAACCCCTTGGAAGATATATATAATATATGTAAATGGATATGGAGATCAAAATCTGAATTATACATTTTTATTATAGAGATTAAAAATAGATTATATATAAATATATGTAAGCGGATACGGAGATTAAAAATCTGAATTATAGATGCAGCCAGAACTGGATCTGTAGGCCCATTGTCTCCTGGGCTACGTTGTAGTCAGGTCCAGACACAGGTTCTCCATCTGATCTGGATACGGCCTGGATCCAGCACCCGGCAAACCTCAGGATAAGCAGAGAGACTGATATTAGCGTAGATGCCATTCTTATTCTGATGTACAGGTATATCTAGTGTTATAGGAAATGTTCTCGGTTCCGGCCGACCTAATTATTGTAGCGTAACAATCCTTTAACGGATTTGAAAAATGTTAATGTATTGATAATGTGTTATGTGTATGCAAGAGCAAAGAGATGTGTTTTTAGTCTAGATTTAAACTGACAGAGTGTGTCTGCTTCCCGAACAATGCTAGGAAGATTGTTCCAGAGTTTAGGTGCTAAATAGGAAAAGGATCTGCCGCCTTCAGTTGATTTTGATATTCTGGGTATTATCAACTGGCCTGAATTCTGAGATCGCAATAGACGTGAAGGACTATAATGCACCAAGAGCTCGCTTAGATACTGGGGAGCTAAACCATTTAGAGCTTTATAAGTAAGTAGCAAGATTTTAAAATCTATACGATGTTTAATAGGGAGCCAATGTAATGTTGACAGAACTGGGCTAATATGGTCATACTTTCTGGTTCTAGTAAGAACTCTAGCTGCCGCATTTTGGACCAACTGTAGTCTGTTTAAAAGCCGAGCAGAACAACCACCCAGTAGAGCGTTACAGTAATCTAGTCTTGAGGTCATGAATGCATGAACCAACTGTTCCGCATTTGTCATTGAGAGCATATGTCGTAATTTAGATATATTTTTTTAGATGGAAGAAGGCGGTTTTACAGATACTAGAAACATGACTTTCAAATGAAAGATTGGTATCAAAGAGCACACCCAGGTTCCTAACTGAGGACGAAGATTTAATGGAGCACCTGTCAAGTGTTAGAGAGTATTCAAGGTTTTTTCGTGAGGAAGTTTTTGGTCCAAAGATTAGGATATCAGTTTTTTCTGAGTTTAATAATAAGAAATTTCTTGTCATCCAGTTTTTAATGTCAGCTATGCATTCTGTTAGTTTTGTGAATTTGTAGGTTTCGTCAGGGCGCGAGGAAATATAGAGCTGAGTATCGTCAGCGTAGCAGTGAAAACTAACACCATGCTTCCTAATTATCTGTCCTAAGGGCAGCATGTACAGAGTGAAAAGCAACGGTCCTAGTACTGAGCCTTGTGGTACTCCGTATTGAACTTGTGATCGATACGACATCTCTTCATTAACTACTACAGACTGATAACGGTCAGATAAGTAAGATTTGAAGCATGCCAAAGCAATTCCACTAATGCCAATATAGTTTTCAAGTCTTTTTAAAAGAATGTTGTGATCGATAGTGTGAAAGCAGCACTGAGATCTAATAACACTAATAGAGAAATACAGCCACGATCGGATGATAAGAGTAGATCGTTTGTAACTCTAACGAGAGCAGTCTCAGTACTATGGTATGGTCTAAATCCTGACTGGAAATCCTCACAGATTCCATTTCTTTCTAAAAAGGAGCACAGTTGTGTTGAAACTGCCTTTTCTAGTATCTTTGACAGAAAAGGTAGATTCGAGATTGGCCTGTAATTTACTAAATCTCTCGGATCTAGTTGAGGTTTTTTAATAAGAGGTTTAATAATAGCCTGCTTAAAAGTTTTTGGCACGTATCCTAGTGTTAAAGATGAATTAATTATATCAAGAAGTGGACCTACGACCTCTGGAAGCATTTCTTTCAGTAGTTTAGTCGGCATTGGGTCTAACATACATGTTGTTGATTTTGATGATTTGATAAGTTTAGATAATTCTTCCTCTCCTATAGCGGCGAATGATTCTATTTTTACCTCAGCGACACTACAGTGCACTGTCTGAAGCGAAACTGTAGACGGTTGCATGTTTATAATTTTCTCTCTAATATTGTCAATCTTACAAGTAAAGAAGTTCATAAAGTCATTACTGCTGTGCTCTTTGGAAACGTCAGCAGTTGAATCTCTGTTTCTAGTTAATTTAGCCACTGTGTCAAATAAATAACTAGGATTATGTTTGTTTTCTATTAAGAGATTTGAAAAATAAGTAGATCTAGCATTTCTTATAGCCGTTCTGTACTCAATCATTTTTTCTTTCCACGAAAGGCGAAAAACTTCTAGTTTTGTTTTCTTCCAACTACGTTCAGCTTTTCTCACAGCTCGTTTTAGATAGAACCGAGTAACAGACAGAGTAGCTATTTAGCTCGACTAGAGCTAAAGGAAACCAAGCTCAAGGAAGCAAATGCATAAAACCAGACAAACAGTTGGTTTTAATACAAGAGCTCACCTCAAGAGGCAAACCACTCCAGAGATGTACTCAGTAAAAGCACCTTTCACTCTCTAAGCGAGAGGAGTACGAAGCCAAACTCCAGCGTGATACCTAGGAGGCCTATGGAAGCCTACAACTCGTAAACATGCGGTGTCAGCCAGTGGCAATCACGACTCATCCATGGTGAAGAGTCACATAGAAGCTCACACAAAGCTGTGCCAACACGCAGACTGAAAGGAGGCCCTAATGGGGCCTACAACCTCCATGAACACATGGCATCAACTAGTGACAGCTTAATGACTAAAGCCAGCCAGCAGGCCAAATACTCGGAAAACCCCCGTTAGGAGAAGTACAAACTACGCCACAGAACTCAACGAGAGGCCTGACAGGGCCTAAAACACGGAGGTGGGTGTGGCTGATGGCGGTGTGAGTCATAAGGCACGACTCAACGATGGAATGAATCTAGATACAACCAACCCAACTGGGCCAACACAGAAGCTATAAAGGAAGCCTGGTAAAGCTTACTACTTTTAGCACCAGGTGGCGCCAGCCAGTGGTCATAAACAGAACCCGAGCTCAAAAAGGGACCAGCACTGAACCCTAAAGTTTACTGAGGGTAACTAGCTTACACAATCTGAGCCTAGGTGAACACATTCCAACAGGCAAAGTATAGTATGCAAACATGGTCTAATGAAGGCCTTGAAAGGCCTGTTACCTCAAAAACCACATGAGCATAAGCCTGAGGCAATGCTAAAGGAAACCAAGCTCAAGGAAGCAAGTGCATAAAACCAGACAAACAGTTGGTTTTAATATAGGAGCTCACCCCAAGAAGCAGGCCACTCAGAAGTGTACTCAGTAAAAGCACCTTTTACTCTCTAAGCGAGAGGAGTACAAAGCCAAACTCCAGCGTGATACCTAGGAGGCCTGTGAAAGCTTACAACTCGTAAAAACACGCAGGCGTCAGCTAGTGGCACGACTCATCCATGGTGATGAGTCACACAGAAACCCACACAAAGCTGTGCCAACATGCAGACTGAAAAGAGGCCCTGATGGGGGCCTACAACTTCCATGAACACATGGCATCAACCAGTGGTAGCTTCATGACTAAAGCCAGCCAAAGGACAAAGGAGGCCTGGCAAGGCCTGCTACTTCTAGCACCATGTGGCGCCAGCCCGTGGTCATAACAGGGCCCAAGCTCAAAGGGGACCAGCTCTAGACCCTACACGATAACTGTGGGTAACTAGGTACACAACCTGAGCTTAAGCCTACACATTCCAACAGGCAATGTACCCAGTAACAAATAAATATGCTATCACAGTCTAAGGAAGGCCTACAAGGCCTATCACCTCAAACAACGTGAGCATAAGCCTGAGGCAGTGCTAAAATATGTGAGCAAACTCGTGACCGTAAACCAACAGCGCCAAAAAAACAGCTGTATTAAGAAAGAGGCTATAATAAAGAGCAAACAATCTAACAGCAAATGCAAAACAGTTGCTGTGGTCATGATCGAACTGGGAGCTAACAGAGATCATACTATTCTAACCAGAATAAGACTCTCTACACTCAACCTGAGTGTGCAATCCAACAGGTGATGCACTCAGTGAAACACAAACCCTAACCGGGGAGTACAACAAAACACCACGTTCATAGATAGAGGCTAATCACAGCCTGCTATCACAGAAACAGGCGTTAACCTGTGGCAGCACTAGAGTAAGCTCACATATGTATGTAGGGCTAAAGCTTAGAACCCCAAAGTAAACGCAAATGCTTTGTAATACATGCCATCCAAACAGGATAAATGTTTCACAGAACAGATCTGAAATCTGTAATGAACCCTAGAGAACAAAAACTAAAATATTTAGCATCGTAATCTCAAACTTGAATATAATTCAAGGGGCTCATGTGAAGACATTATAAGCATGACAAAGTTCTAAAAAGTGGGGCCTAGCAGCACTGCATAACTCATCTTCTCGAAGATAAGGGCCTACCACCTGGGAAAAACAGCACCAGGAAGGCTAATAACAGCCTATAACCTTAGCTGTTAACCTCAGCCATAGCACCTACATTTTCACATCGAAGGGGAATTGGGCATACAGCCCGCAAATCCCTCAGGAGGAGGCCAGAACTAGGAACTATACAACCTCACAGGGATAGTAATAATAAGGGTGATGTAACAAACACCTAAACCTAGCTCTAGCCTAGCTGCTAGCTAAGGCCTACTGGGCCAAGCAATGTATTGTTAATGAAATTCACTGTCATGAACTTGTGCTAAAATGATTGTTGGTACATGTATGTAGGCAGTGGTACGGTGGATTTCGAAGAGTTTTTAGTCATGATGGTGAGATGCATGAAAGATGACAGCAAAGGAAAGTCGGAGGAAGAACTGGCAGAACTCTTCCGTATGTTTGATAAGTATGTGTCCTTAAACTGAATTAAGAGAATTGACCTGTGATGGGTTTAGTGGTTTCTGATAGTTTTTGATTGTATCTGGACAGGAATGCAGATGGGTACATTGATCTTGATGAACTGAAGCTGATGCTGGAAGCTACAGGTGAAGCAATCACTGAAGATGACATTGAGGAACTGATGAGGGACGGAGACAAAAACAATGATGGAAAAATTGATTATGATGGTAAGCATGTGTTATTGTTGTGTTAAGTTCACTTAACCCCCCTCACCTATGATTCTGATGGAATAGACGTGTCAGTAGAGTGTCAGCTGATTTATCTAATAGATCTGTTTCTGGCTCTATACAACATAACACTGATTACTGTAGTGATTGGTGCTCATGTCATTGCTGACATTGTGATTTTTGCATCACATGTCACTTAAGGTGTGGTTTTTAGTTACATCAGATGACCACTTCCACTCTTCTCTTAGTTCGGGGCACCAGCCAAGGTCTTTTACCTTGGCAGTATGAGAAGACTTCCATCAGGGGGCTGTTCAATTATTTAAAATCAATAAACTGAAGGGAATTGGTCAGCTGCTTTATCTGAAGATTGGTGAGATCATTAACTTGTAAAGCCTCTTAGACCTTGTATTATCCGCACAAGGAAGACACAAGTGTAATAAAATAAATAAATTTTATTAACAAAAGATAAACAAGAATAACTAACACAACTGCTAAATGAATACCATGTGTGATATAAAGTGCATGATTAAGTTGAGTGTGGCTTTGGAAGAGTTACATTATCTTATGGAAAGATAAACTGTTGTTTCTCTGAAACTAATAAGTGGGATCAACCTTATTATGCATCAAACACTTAAAAACAAACAAACAAACAAACAAACAAAAAACCGCTGATGGGGAAAGAGTTAAAATTGTTCATTTTGATCAAAGAAAGTCAGCGATGGTGTCAGGAGGCAGTGTCCATGCTGTGATGTTTTGGAAAAATGGGAGATTGCTTTAAACGTGATGCAAATCTATCCTTATTCATCTCCACTATCCTTATATTGCAGAGTTCTTGGAATTCATGAAAGGGGTGGAATAAATGATGAAGGAATGTCTTCCTGGTGTTTCTCCCTGGATTGTCACAAGAAAGCATAGTATATATTCAAGCTAGATGAGAGAGGAGAATTTGTCAGTCTACGATGTATCTATTAATATGACTATAATTTCAGGACAATATTTTAAGAAGCTTCATTTATTGTACACACTTGTAAAACATATTTTGAAGTCAAGGCCAAGTTGTGTAGATTTAAGACTTTCCTTGGGTTTAATTTGTCTACTAATTCATTCTTTTACTGAAAACATTTTATCTTCACATTTATTTAGTAAATCATTTATGATTAGATATACATTGATCAGACTTGGAATCTGAGCCTAAATGTTTGCGTGACTAAAGGCTAATTTCAAATATTAAAAAGGTGCTCAAAGTGTGTTCTGACATTCTGCTCTATTCCTCAAATTATTTCTCAAATTTAATTACATTCTACTACAGTCTGTTTTATGCTGGGAAAGAAATAACTATCCTAAAAGGAATTCCCATAATCCACATCTTTCAATATTTTTTTGTAAAACTGAGTTTACATTTGACAGTGTATTGTTTTCAAGCCTATCTGTCAAATTAACAAAATGCTACTTGTCTGCTTGTTCATGAAAATAGAATAAAGCTTTTGAGAATTTTGGCTTGTTTTATTCCTTGAGTCATGCATTAAAACATAACATGGATGCCCGGTTTCACAGACAAGGCTTAAAATGTCTTAAAATGTCACTGCCATTGTTTCCGCCGTGGAATACAACCAATTAAAAGATAATTGTGACTTTTTTATCTCACAATTTTGACTTTTTTTCTTACAATTGCAAGTTTACATCTCACAATTCTGATTTTTTCTCAGAATTGTGACATAAAAACGTCTCAGGTTACGTATGTAACCATGGTTCCCTGAGAACAGGGAACGAGACTCTGCGCTGACTGTGCTAGGGGAACGTCCTCCGTGACCCGTGCTCGAAATGCCAAAAATCACCAAACTCCAATCCTATTGGCCGGCGACAGCCTATCACGTCAAACGGCGCGAACCGTGACGTATAAAGGGAGCGCCTGGGGAAACAGCCGACATCTTTTTGTCTTTGAGCGACTGTAGCAGGAATCCCACAGCATGGCAAGAAAGCGCAGAGTCTCATTCCCTGTTCTCAGGGAACCATGGTTACATATACATAACCTGAGACGTTCCCTTTCGAAAGGGAACTTCTACTCTGCGCTGACTGCGGTAGGGGAACGATATACCCACGCCGCCATGCTAGAGGAGAATGCCAGTCCAAATGTCTGGACACACATCCGGCAGTTCCAGGGAAAAACCGGGGGCAGAACTCCAAGGCTGTCAGTGACAGCATTCCCTACGGCCAACAGCCCAAGCTGAGCCTAAAAGAGGCCATCCGAAAAAAGCCTACCAAGGCTGTTCGAGCATCTGGAACCAACACCCCGAGAGAGGGTGGTCCCTTTAAGGGAATGTGGCCAAGGAACCAAAGGAACCTCGGCCAGTCACTCGGGGGGAAAAACCATCCCGCTGCCACCAAGGAGGCCTAGCCAGATCCTGCGAAGCTAAATCTGGCCAAGCCAACCTTGTCTGATATACAGAATCTCCAAGTGCAAACTCCAAAGAGGAGAGCAGGAAAGAGCGACTGCAAAAGGCAGTAAGCAACTCAAACCCACACGCAGAGACGGGCATCCTGGAGAGCGGAAATCAGCTAAACCCTATGGACCCTCGTATAAGGGGAGTACAACCACTCATCCAAGGATCTACTCAGCCGTTAACAAGGTGCTGAGGAGGCTGTGCGCTAAAGACCCCTGACCCAGGGGAGCACAAACCAGCCTGGGGGCCGGTCTAACGGGAGACTTCATAGAAGTCTACAACCAAACCAGCTTAGGGAGCTCAAGCACAATTACGCAGTTAACCCCGAAGGGAAGTACAAAGCTCAACCTAACAGACAGACCGTAAAGCGGGCACATAGTCATGGAGGCCGGGAAAAAGGGCCTGCAACATAACCAGAGAACTGAATGCAGATGGCGGTAGCCCAGGATGGCCTGTAGGGCCACACCCTATTGCATATCAAGGTGGAGCAAACACCAAGACATAACAGCTGCAAGTGCCCACAAGACAGCCCGTCCAACACAAACCAACGAGCAATGCACTCGGTGAAGTACCTTTCTACTCTTTAAGCAAGAGGAGTACAACATACGCCATCATGCGCTAAGGAAAGGCCCCGTGGGCCTATAATCCCAGCAGGCACGTGGCATCAGCTCGTGGCAGTGTTATCAGGGTTCAGGCTAAACAGACCGACTACACAGGAGGTCATAGTCAACCCGAGACCCGGCCAGCCGGCGAAACCATCCCTTTTGCTGTCGAAGGTCAGCACGCTCCACAGGAGGCCTTTACGGCCTACCCGTCACACGCAACATCAGCTAGCGGACACTAAAGTTCTAGGAGCAAAAATAGAACCCGTTAATTAGACAGGGAAAATATTTTAGCTCGACTGGAGCTAAAGGGAATAAACGCACAAAATACTCAGTAAAAACATCTTTTACTCTCAGCGAGAGGAGTACCAAGCTAAACTCCGACATGCTAGCAAAGGAAGGCCTGAAACGGCCTGTAACCTTAAAAATGCGCGGTGATAGCTAGTGCGTTAATACAACACCCAAGGGGGATGAGACATACAGAAACCCTTACAAGCAGTGCCAACATGCTAGATAAAACATGAAAGGAGGCCCCAACGGGGGCCAACAACTTCCATAAACACCTGGCAACAACAGAGTGACGTATGACTCATCATGGAATGATGCCCGTACATGACCAGCATAGCTGGGCCAACAGGAAGCTATAAAAGAGGCCTGGAGAGGCCTGCTATTTAAAGAACCATGTGGCACTAGCCCGTGGTCATGACAGGGCCCTAGCTACAAGGAAGGGCCAGTATAACCTAAAATGACAAATTTAAGGGAACTAGCTACACAACCTGAGCCTAGGCATACACATTCCAGCAGGCAATGTTAATCATGCTAAACAGCGTGAGTGTAACCAGCATCGTAGACCAACAGCGCTGTATCAAACAAGCTGCATACAGAGGGGCTAAAAACAAATAGCCAACAATCAAACAGCAATGAACTCCAGATGCTGTGGTGCAAACGACCGGGAGAGGTTGGGTAAACAAAATTCCCTACACTCATCCTGATTGTGCGATCCAACAGGTGATGCACTCAGTGAAACACAAACCCTAACCGGGGAGTACAACAACAACACCGTATTCATATATAGAGGCCGGATAAAGCCTGCTATCATAGAGAACAGGTGTAACCTGTGGCAGCACAAGCACGCTCACATAACACGCCTGCATAAACATATGAAGGGGAAATATGGGCAGAAAACGGCCAGCAACTTCCTCAGAAGGAGGCCAGAACTAGGAACTATACAACCACAGGGGGATAGTCATAACAGGGGGATGTAAACAAACACACACCTAACCTAGTTCTAGCCTAGCCGCTAGCTAAGGACTGTATGTAGACCAAGCTACACTCGGGCTACAAATTCCCAAACACACGGAGAAAGCAGCGCGAGCGACAGCATTAGGTGGCCGAAAAACCGGCCAACACATAACTGACGATAGCGAAAGCTAGTTCTAGCTATACACAGTATCAGCCGAGAAACTACACCAACGCTAAACAACAAAGCGGCCATAAAGAGCCTGCCTGTAACAGTCAGCCTAACATACAGTTATTTGCCCAAATAACCCCTTAAAACATGAACAGATGACAACTATATGCACGGGAAGCTATACAGGAAAAGCAAGGTCTATATTGAGAATGAAAAATGGACCTGGCTTACCTCCTGCGGCTCGTAGAAGCCCGCAGCATATAGATGTCACAAACGCTACCGGGAGGCGAAGGAAGAGCGAGGGCAAGAAAAAGCCCTCGCGAGAGAGGGGATCGATTACTGGCGCTGCTGGCTCCGCTCCTCGATCACCTCACTCAGGTGTTGCTTCTTCCTTCTAGCGTCTCGCCGTCTCTGTGACTTACTCCGAGGAGGAGGAGGCGCACGAGCAGCGACACTTTCCCTCTGAGCCTGCCTCTGAGCCTCGGCTCGAGACGGCCCGGGATCTCCCGGCTGTCTGGGCCCAGAGCTGGATCTGAGCGGGATGCAAGATCTAGCGCGTCTTCGCCTCCCTGATCAAGATCCGTAAGCAGATCAGGCTGGTACGCCAGAAGCACCGTCATAGTGTGCAACGCCGCACCAGCCTGACCTGCAGCGGCGTAAGCCCTGCCATTCAAACGTGACGTCACCTTCAACGCTTTGGATGGCAGGGCCCTCGCCGGAGTTGCCAGGCCATGGGTAGAGAGAAAACGATCGTCTAACCTGCTGTGAGCGGGTTCCCTCCTCACGCACTCCCAGGGCAGCTGCAGTCTGCTCAAGGCGTGTTCCATAACCTCCAGCAACTCCGAAAAACGCCGCGCAGGGAGGCCAAGCGGGAGCCGCGGGCTCGCCCGCTTCTCCCACCTCGGCCATCTTCTGCTCTCCGGGGCTTTGGACCAAGAGAGCACTCGCTCCTGGGTCCGAGGATGTTAAAGATAAACATCGTCGTCATCCGCCAGAAGCACGTCCTCGTCAGTCGCTTCAGCTTGAGAAAGACAGACACCCCTCTCAAATCCTTCAGCGAGTTCCACCTGCGAGCCCCATGATTTCAATCGCCGCTGAGCCTCAGCACGAGCGGGGCCGGAACCACCAGGCAGCGGTGGTGGCACTTCTCCCCTCGAGAAAAGGGCCAAACGAGAACGGAGCGTTTTCATAGAAAAACGCTCACAGTTAGCACAGGCAGCACCCTCGAGAACTGACCGTGCGTGCTCCTATACAGCAATACAGCATAAGAAAATTGAATGGCAGTCCTTATACATTAGACACCTTATACATTTTTGTTTTGTTTTTTACATATATGTATATATGACTTTTACACAAGTTACAAATTACAAGTCAATGATGTCACGGACACACAATTTGACATGTTTCTCTTAATAACTTGGTCTTCTTTAAGAAAACCAAAATGTTTTAACATATCGTAAATTTCAATAGTTAGCCAGCAAATGCAAGTGAACTGTTTATTACTGAGATAATTTACAGTTATATGTGAAACAAGCTCTGTCACATCAGAGTTGAATTCTAGTTGAACATTGTTATTTCCCCCACATGTTTAACAATGCTAGTGTTCTTGGTCACAAAGTTCTCATTGTAGCATACTGGCTCTGAACCCAGACCAGATATTAGCATGTAACAGTTTGCAGACATTTGTGTTTATGTTTCTTTGATTTTGTTTACATTTTTCTGAAACAAACTGTTTTACCACAGTTTCATTTTTAACATCTCCATTCTTCTTTCGTCTGTAATTGTTTTCCTTTATCGTTTTACCCATTTCATTTTGTCCGAAAAACTGTTTCCTAGAATCAGTTGTAATGTTAGCGAACTTTAGGTGTTCTCTGCATCTCTTTGTTCGTAGCATTTGGTTGATTTAATAAAATGACGGTTTAAATCATCGTCTTGGGTCATTTTACATACTATGTTATATTTTGTGGTAATAGAATGCAGAGCAAAGATCTTTGAAACATTTTATTTTGAAAAACATTAAAATAAGGCATTATCGATGTGTAGTGTTATATACAATATGTAGGCCCTATGTGTTTAAATTTTACTCGAGACAATTTAACATGACGATGTCAATAAAAGTATTTAACTCTTAAAAGTCTTGAACCATTTTTAATATCTTAACTCTTAAGTAAAAGTTAAAAGTCTGCACAAAAATAAATTCCATCTTATCTACTTTCTAAATGCATGTCATGGATCTGTTGCAACAATTCATAAGTGCTTGTTTTGTTTGTTTTTGATCATTTTATTTATTTTATTTTTTTAAACTCATAGAATCAGGATTGCAAGTTGTGTAATACTGTTTTTAATGAGCTCAGACATGATCGTAAATAACAAAAAGTGATTCAAACTTTTATTTCAAAGTTATTGAATATTGAAGAAATGACATTACATACATAAGTAAAACAGTAATCATGAAATTACAGGTGATCTAACCATAAAATAAAATCTCTGCATGCTATCATGTTTCGGTCTAGGACATGATTGACCAGCGTTTCGACAATTTCGCTGATGGTGGTATCATCAGCATTGTTTGAACGCAGTGAGACACAAACATCTGTTACAATTGTACACATACAGAGAACCACAGTAACTCCTATCTGTTCGGTACATTCAGACATCACATCCAGAATTTTTCTTATTATTACACAGTTTGGCTCTTTGGTGTAAACACACATGCTCGTCACATAAGAATACCATGAATTTGCCAGGCCTCTTACAACATCCATCTCATTTTTGAGATTTGTTACACGCTTGGTATCCCCCTCACAGTCCTTATTTGAATCAAATGCAGCATCAATGATCTGGTGCATCAGCTGAACCATCGGTCCTCTGAAATAATCTTTAAACATACAGTCCAAGATCCCTTTTAGACGGCACTCATTGCCTGTGGCGCACTGGCACGCAGGGTGTCGGTGCACAGCCTCATCAGAACTCAAAGGTGGGTCGTTCTCCATCAGCTTTTGCGAAGATATTTCAGAAATCCTCTGCATTGAAGATGGATTTTTCAGAACTCAACTTGGTGCACGGTATAAACTTTGCCCCCTATTTGATACTGAAAGATTCCAATAGTTCCTGGAATATCCTGTGGGTGAGTCCGTAAAACACGATTGTCCAATGGTTTACTCAGTTTATTAACGGTTTGAAGTTCAGGTTTTTGGGTCTGATCCCCCAAAGTATGAGTCAAAGAAGCGTCAGGCTCAGACAGACAGGAATGTTGAAATTGATTTGGGCGGTCCATGTAACAACCAGACAATGTTCCCTCAAATTTTGCTCAAAGAGATGTTGCAGTAGAATAGCAGTCTGTGTTGGTACAGTTGTCTATAGGTTGCAGCACCAGCTCCCGCACACAGATCGGTTAGGAAACTCAGGTTGCTTGCGATAACTGAGCTCTCTGTAGACTTTATCAGGACAGCAGATTGGGGACCGCCCTGTTGTGTGGGATGTATTGGGGTAGCCATCAGGAAGTCATAAATAATGATATAAAATTAACGACACAATGTGCAAACAGAAATAGCAAAATGTAAAAGTCCTACATATATCACCAGAGAGAAGTTTACTCACTCATTTTACTTAATACAAATATTTTGATTAAAAAGTTAGGAGGTCAAAACAAACAAAACAAAAACAAGCACTTATGAATTGTTGCAACAGATCCATGACATGCATTTAGAAAGTAGATAAGATGGAATTTATTTTTGTGCGGACTTTTAACTTTTACTTAAGAGTTAAGATATTAAAAATGGTTCAAGACTTTTAAGAGTTAAATACTTTTATTGACATCGTCATGTTAAATTGTCTCGAGTAAAATTTAAACACATAGGGCCTACATATTGTATATAACACTACACATCGATAATGCCTTATTTTAATGTTTTTCAAAATAAAATGTTTCAAAGATCTTTGCTCTGCATTCTATTACACAAAATATAACATAGTATGTAAAATGACCCAAGACGATGATTTAAACCGTCATTTTATTAAATCAACCAAATGCTACGAACAAAGAGATGCAGAGAACACCTAAAGTTCGCTAACATTACAACTGATTCTAGGAAACAGTTTTTCGGACAAAATGAAATGGGTAAAACGATAAAGGAAAACAATTACAGACGAAAGAAGAATGGAGATGTTAAAAATGAAACCGTGGTAAAACAGTTTGTTTCAGAAAAATGTAAACAAAATCAAAGAAACATAAACACAAATGTCTGCAAACTGTTACATGCTAATATCTGGTCTGGGTTCAGAGCCAGTATCCTACAATGAGAACTTTGTGACCAAGAACACTAGCATTGTTAAACATGTGGGGGAAATAACAATGTTCAACTAGAATTCAACTCTGATGTGACAGAGCTTGTTTCACATATAACTGTAAATTATCTCAGTAATAAACAGTTCACTTGCATTTGCTGGCTAACTATTGAAATTTACGATATGTTAAAACATTTTGGTTTTCTTAAAGAAGACCAAGTTATTAAGAGAAACATGTCAAATTGTGTGTCCGTGACATCATTGACTTGTAATTTGTAACTTTTGTAAAAGTCATATATGTAAAAAACAAAACAAAAATGTATAAGGTGTCTAATGTATAAGGACTGCCATACAATTTTCTTATGCTGTATTTGTTCATTAATGCCTATGCATGTTTTACCATGCTCAAAGAGTAGTCTTCACCTAAAAACTACAAAGAGACCAAATGTAGACATCGCACTAAAACCTTTTAAAAATGGTCTGAAACCATGATACTTTGTGTAAAAATATTGTATTATACATGCTGAGGCATATTCCCGTCTTTGTTTAGTATGAGGTTTTAGCCAGATACCTGTATCGCATGTTTGCATCAATTCCAAAACTTTGAGAATAAGACCTATTCCACTTCACGGCTGCATCTGAAATGGGGGTTTGTCAAAAAGAAAAATGACGTGTTATTTGGTTTAGGTATGTTTTATTCTTAAAAACATTGTGTCAAAAGAATTTGGTAGCATGATTCTCTTGTTTCATCATGTATTAACTCCATATTTATCAGGCTGATAAAAGTGGTGTGAACATTTAATAAAACAAAAAGCACTAATTAATGACATTGTGTCAGAACACAGGTATGAAGAAAAAGTGTAATACAATATTTGATTTGGGGTAAAACTAGCTACTCATGGACAGCGGCAGTTCATCTGGCCAGTACGTCTGTTCATACACACACACACGGACAGTAGATGTGTCGACCTTCCTTAATGGTGTCATTATGTGAGGAACTGTTTGGACTATGGTAATCCCTATTTCTTAAAAAAACATATTTGTCAACATTATTCTCTTGTTTTATCATATGTTTAATTAATATTTACTAGGAATTGAAACTTTGTAGAAATAAGAAAAGTAAAATCAGATGGCTTTGTGTGACATGCGTCACCTTAAACTGTAATTTTAAATGTAAGGTTTGTGCGTTTTAACAGATATATATATATATATATATATATATATATATATATATATATATTTGGTTTATAAAAGGGTCTAATGCGAACATGCCAGGTAGTGATTTGGCCTAATGTTTGGTTTTTAAGCACAATTACATTTTCTCTCAGGAACTCTTCTGAAAGACCTCACATGTGTGAATTCACTCGGTTGAAAAATAAATAAATAAATAAATAACTGAAATTAATGACTACCTTGTAGGGTGTTTAACACCCTGCAAAAACGATGGGTGTCAAAGAGGCATTCTTCCTGCTAGAGTCATCACTGCGACCAACAGACAAACTGTCGCATCAACATTTTTAAAAATCTACATCTATTTTTGAGTAGATAACCGATATTATACATTTTTGTATATTTTCAGTAAAGGGTATGTTTCCACACTGATAAAGACCACATTCAAAAAATGAACTGTTGGTTTTACTTACAAAAAATAAAATAAATAAATAAAAAGTAAAATTTTTAAATAAAAAAAATAAAAAGTGTCACAACTATATTGAGTAATTTGTACAAATAACAATTTAAAGCTGACAAAATGTCTGAGTAAATACAAATCATTTGAATTTGTCAGTTACATAATATATATGTGCAGTTTATTGTTATGCCATGTTTATTATGTATGGTGAATACATTCATTGACTTAATTTACCTTATTGAATTACCAATTTGTTATACAAAATGCACTCAAAATTAACTCATTGATCAAGCTCGTTTGAACTGCGAGCAAGAACTCCATCCTAAACATGCATATACGAGTGCACACAGCCT
Organism: Megalobrama amblycephala; assembly: GCF_018812025.1. Taxonomy (NCBI): domain Eukaryota; kingdom Metazoa; phylum Chordata; class Actinopteri; order Cypriniformes; family Xenocyprididae; genus Megalobrama; species Megalobrama amblycephala. Next base: position 22,175,475 of record NC_063067.1, read on the forward strand.
AAACACAGGCGACACTCTTCTGCATAATGGTAACCACAAAATTCAAAAACATTACAGAAACTTCTCTCAATGTCCAACATAACTGAGCATTTAACACTATCATAAACAACCAACATATTTCCCTTTACTGAAAAACTGAAAATTTTCTCTCCTAATGCAGACCCTTGCAAAGCATGCTGGGAACTATGGATCCACTGCCCAGTTAGTTATGTTTACATTAAAAGTTTCACTCAGCAATGTTACTTGTGCAGTTGACTTAACAAACACTTATTATGTAAAGCTGACAATATTCATTTTTAGTAAAAACAACTCAGTTAAATTAAGTTCATGTAGTTACATGAGTTTGAAGAGTTACTTCAGTTTTTTTTTTTTTTTGTGCATGTGAACAAGGATGGATTGAGTGAAATTAACAACAGTGAAAGTTCATTTTTGAATGTAACTTATTTTGCAGTAGCCATGATCTAGTATTGCACTTATGTCAGATGTTGAGCACACCATAAGAGTATGACAACATATGACCACTTTTTTATTTGAAGTTTAAAATAATATAATGCTTCGAATTAAGACGAGTAAAATTAAATATTCACTCAAGACTATTATTTTTTCATGGGAACAGCACAGAGGAACACCTAGGTCTCTGTTTGAATATGTGTGAATTTCTTAAAGATACAACTTAAGCTAAACAAGAGCAATGTTAAGCCCTCGTTCGAGGTTACGTGAGAGTTGTGAGGCATCAAACACACAGACACCTTCACATTTGGATTTTTAAAAATCGAATTAAACATTCGCAGTTTATCTTAAAAACATACAGATTTCTCAAAAACCTTGAGTGTTGCATGGACGAAAATACTGTTAGATCTTATTTCTCAAAGATTCAACGAAAACTAAGTACAGGTTTTTGATTTCAACATTTTACAGTTCTTGATTAATTAGAAATAAAAATAATACTTTAGGTTAAATTTAAGCAAATCGTTTCTACCATCGGTCATCAGATGTTATCTTTATACAGCAGACTTCCAGAAAGATAAACAGAAGATACAATATTATTAAATCTTTAAAGACTGGATTTAAACAACCTTTTAAAATTAAAAGATCATTTTTAAACTTTTAAGATTGTGCTTTGAAATAAATTTAGTACAAAACATTCACTCTGGAAAGGAGTTGGCGGTCTTAACATATGCTGTGACGTAGTGTGCTCATGTAGTCTGACTCCACCCGTCCATGTGAGGGTCTGAAGCATCATTTCACACTGGAGTTTATCCCTGCATGGGAGGATCTGGGAGTGTCTTGTTTATGATACAACTATTTATTTCACTTTTATTTTATTATTATTTTTTTTTTTTATCTTTGCATAAAGGACTACTTTGTCAGCTCTCTGAAAATGTAAGTTGTTTTCATATTTATATTTATTTATATATATATATATATATATATATATATATATATATATATATATATATATATATATACATTTAATTTAGGTAAAACTATAACTAAAATGGTTTAAATAAATGTTAGTACCATATTTGTGTCACAGTTCCCTCGTCTCCAGGACTCCATTTCCCATGTTCCTCGTGTTTCCACACCTGCACTCACTTCCCTCGTCATCTCCCCATCATCACGGATCACCTGCACCTGTTCCTGATCATCATCACTCCCTATATAATGGACTCACTCCCTTCACTCCTTGTCTGTCCTAAATGTTATATTGTAGTGTTTGGTTGTTTGTTACGCTCCTGCTTTCATTAAATACCTATTAATTGTGGATGTCCGTATACGTCTCGTCTCTTGCAACCAGCACCCGTAACAATTTGTTATTATTCATTGTCTTATATATTTTTTTAATAATCATTTAATTTAAAATAGAGATGAATTGCTTTGTAATTGTGTGGACAAAATGCAGCCAAAAGTATAGTAATACCACCTATTTTTACCCCTGAGCAAAATTTGTCCCATAAGAAAGCTTTTAAAATATACGTTATTATTTATTACCTAAATGTAAAAATGCAGAAAGGTTTCTGCGAGGGTCGTGTGTTTGTGTTTGGGCTAGAATATACAGTTACACTACAAAAATCATGTCTATGGAAAACCCCCCATAAAACATGGAATCCCCACATGTGGAAGTATCCACAGATTGTTCCCTGCCCCACTGCTGTGACTGTCTCACATTCCACACCTTGGTGTGAGAAGTGGTTAGAGAGATAGGGTGAGAGAGAGTTTGTTTCAACTTATTGCATTCAATAAATATACATCATATAGCCTAAGGAGTTACATCTTCAAATATAAGATCTTTTATACTTTTATTTAACTAAAAACTATAATAAATGTTTAACATTGTTTTAGTAGCACGTTTATTGTAGGGAGTGTTATATACAATCATAAATACTATTTATAATCGTTTAAAAGAAGTGTATGTTTTTTGAATGAACTTTTGATCTAACATTTTAAAGTTATGGTATTTATTTATTTGTATTTATATTTTCATTTAGCTAAAACTATAACTATAAAGGTTTAAAGAAATGTTAGTAACATATTTGTTATTATTCATTGTCTTATATATTTTATTTATAATCATTTAATTGAAACTAGAGATAAATTCCTTTTTATAGAACCAATTGTGTGTGTTTGTGCTAACTGAGCGAAATTTGTCCCATGAGCAAAACAGCTTATAAAATATATTTATTTATTTTATTTATTTGAACTATTTATTACTTGAAATGTGGAAACATTGAAACCCCTACATGTCTGGACATGACCACAATATCTCTTATGGTTTGATCTGACTGTTTCTTCATTAGAATCTTATTTTTGTTACTTGCAACATAGAGAGAAGGTATTGACAAGATTCATTGAGCAGGCCTAGAGTAACACTTTTAGTGTGTAAACAATTTAAAAACTGTAAGATTAAAATGTTTGGTAAGATCTCTGTCATGTAAACTACAAATATGTAATGCAATAGAAAAAGTGAGTAAAAGTCTTAATAAAAACAAAATAAAACAAATGGAATATCTTCAGTAGGCGTCAGAAATGAGGTGTCATTTTTTGGGGGGTCTCCCAGGTTGTCAGTGTCAGGGGAGCCAGGAAGGAAGGAAGAAAGATTTAGATTTCATCCCTCGATAATAAACCATACGAGGTGCTATATCCACCCTACCTCACTTTTAATAGTTTGACACATTGCAAACCAATCACATCCGCAGACAGAGTTGGACTGGCCCACAGCAATACGGGAAACAAACTCATTTTCAGTTTAGCAAATGGACTGCATGCATCTCAACTCAACTAGTAAGTTGCCTTAAAAATACTATTTCAGCTTATTACATAAAATTACTATTTCAACTGCATTACTTAACATCAGTACTATTTAATACAGTTTCATATAAACCATTTCATATGTTTCATTTATCATCATACTTTTCTTAAAGTTAAAAATATCTTAAAGCTTCAAAAATATTATTTTATCTTAATTCATAAAATTTCAACTGTGTTATTTAACATCAGTACTTTTTAAGGTGGAAAACAAACTTCTTAAAGCTTTCAAAATACATATATTTTTCAAATAATTTCTATTTATTTTACATTTAAAAGAGATGGTATCACTAAATGATTTTAAGGGTATTTTAAAGGATCTAGTTTCTGAGTCATTTGATTGTAATTGTTTTTGAGTTTCTTCTTTTCACATATTGCATTTTATGTATTTCTGTAAATTATTGTATTTGCTATATGTTCAACTAAATGTACTGCCTCTTGGCCCCCTTGTAAAAGAGATTTTAAATCTCAAGAGGTCTATATCCTGGTTAAATAAAGGTTTAATAATAATAATTTCAGTATATTTCATCTTATTTCATATAAACGCTATTTCATATGCTTCAATACTGTTTCATATAAACCCTTTTTATATGTTTCATTTATCATCATACTTTTCTTAAAGTTAAAAATCTCTTAAAACATCAAAAATATAATTTTATCTTAATTCATAAAATTGATATTTCAACTGCATTATTTAACATCAGTACTTTATTAAGCTGGAAAACAAACTTCTTAAAGCTTTCAAAATACATATATTTTTTCAAATAATTTCTATTTATTTTACATTTAAAAGAGATGGTATCACTAAATGATTTTAAGGGTATTTTAAAGGATCTAGTTTCTGAGTCATTTGATTGTAATTGTTTTTGAGTGCATTTTATGTATTTCTGTAAATTATTGTATTTGCTATATGTTCAACTAAATGTACTGCCTCTTGGCCCTCTTGTAAAAGAGATTTTAAATCTCAAGAGTTCTATATCCTGGTTAAATAAAGGTTTAATAATAATAATTTCAGTTTATTTCATCTTATTTCATATAAATGCTATTTTATATGCTTCAATACTGTTTCATATAAACCCTTTTTATATGTTTCATTTATCATCATACTTTTCTAAAAGTTAAAAATCTCTTAAAACATCAAAAATATTATTTTATCTTAATTCATAAAATAGATATTTCAACTGCATTATTTAACATCAGTACTTTATTAAGCTGGAAAACAAACTTCTCAAAGCTTTCAAAATACTTTTTTTCATATAATTTCTATTTCTTTTACGGTTAAAAGAGTTTGTATCACTAAATGATTTTAAGGGTATTTTAAAGGATCTAGCTTCTGTGTCATCTGATTTTTTTTGAGTGATTTTGTGTATTTCTGTGAATTATTGTATTTTGCTATATGTTCAATTAAATGTGCTGTCTGTCTTGGCCCTCTTGTAAAAGATATTTTAAATCTCAAGAGTTTTATTTCCTGGTTAAATAAAGGTTCAATAATAATAATAATAATAATTTCAGTTTATTTCATCTTATTTCATATAAACACTATTTCATATGCTTTCTTTAATACTGTTTCATAGAAACAACAGCGCTTCTAATTTATTAATCTTGTTTGTATTGTTTCATTTACAGACATGCGCCGGAATGCGGACATCGTCGTGTCAGAGTTCAAACGTTCAATCCATCAAATTCCCACCGCCTGTTATAAACATTCCCACACCATTTCACATCCAATGCAATCGTCAGATTGCCCACCACACCTGTATAAACACCCCCAACACCATTCCACTTCCTGAACATAAAAACATATAACACTCATAAACACAATCCAGAAACAGAAGGTCACACTTCCTGTCATAAACACAGTCCGGAAACGGAAGGGCATAAGGTCACATCCTGTCATAAACACAGTCCGGAAACGGAAGGGTGAAAGGTCACCATTCCTGTCATAAACACAGTCCGGAAATGGAAGGGCAAAAGGTCACACTTCCTGTCATAAACACAGTCCGGAAACGGAAGGGCAAAAGGTCACACCTGTCAAGTCATCAATCAAAGGGGCCATCAATCATTTTTGACACTAGGTGCATCATATCACTACTGATGTGTGTACTTACATTATCTCAAATGTTTCCAACAATGTTTAAATCCAGAGAAAGCAGCAATTTTAACAAGAACATGGATGGTGTCATTTCGTTGCCTGTCAATGACGTCATATCCACGTTATCCCTCAATTTCCAGTTTTACTTTTGAAGAAACCATGGAAACGCCAAAAACACTTTTATGTTTTATTAGACAGGTGAGCAACTGTTTGGATACTTTTATCAACAAAAAACTAATAATTGTTATATTTATGTTTTAATTAATTGCATGTCATTTAACAACACAAGTCATCCAGTTTTTAGTTTTTATTAATATGGTTCTAATATTAGATTACTGCTAAGTGCAACAAGTCTCTTATACCAGCCACCAAGCGAACACAGAGTAAGGTTATATAAAAGAAATATGATCACATCAGCCCAATTTTATCTACATTAAGTACCTGTCAGGTTTTGTCTCGGTTTTAAAATTCTGCTAATTATAAGCCTTGAACTGCCTTGCTTTATTGTATTAAAAAAATCTGGCCTGTTGATAGTACCCAAAATTTAAAAAATCCACAAAAAGGAGGTAGATCCTTTTCCTACCTAGTTCCTAAACTAAACTGCTATGGGATAGGATAAATTAAGTTCCAAACATAGGTTCGGGAGGAGTCTAATCATTCAGTCCTGTCAATCATCATTTTGTGCATACAAAAGCAGCAGTCATTGCACCATCCATCCCAGCAACAATTTGTCCGGGATCCCTCCACCTCCCCATCTCTCATTCTTCCTCTAAGTAACACTGTTATAGGGGGCTTTAGCTTGGAGCTTGAGCAGGCTTTAGACTGGATGGGCATGGCAACTTATGAAATTATAATCAAATGTGACTTTGTAGCCTGGACCATAACCATATAAACCTTCATAAACTGTAAGGTAAAAAAAAAGTTCAAAAGTTGTGTCTCAATTAAGTTTATTTAACACAGACACAATATACAAAATTAAGAGCATACACCTCCAAAACTTGCCAGCATGAGATGACAATAGACAACCTTTTAAGCTTTTAAATATAATCCAGACGTGCCATCAACATAAGACATTATTTATGAGAGTTATTTGCGCAAATGATTCACTACAATAAAAAGACACATGCTGATATTTAAACATGTCAGAATGTCTCTGGTAACCTTTTTTCTAATATTTGAATATGGCTCACAACATGTTTCACTTTAAATCAAAACCCATATTGGTCATAAAACATGTCAGTTCTCACAACAACTCACAGAAACATCTATGAACACACACTGGACACAGAATGAGGCAAATACAGTGGGGGAACTCAAAAACAAACACTGCATTCAAACATATATGCATACCACCAATAAATAATACTTAATCTAATAACTTTTAGAGCAAAAAAAGCCTCTTTTCATATTTACAGCACACTAAAAACATTAAGCTGTCCGTTAATAGATATTTCTTTTATACGAATACGAATACGAATTTATTGTGTAAAGTGTACAATTTACATTTAATGGTGCCCCAATCTGTAAATATAATAAGATTTTTTTACTGGAAATGTAAACAAAATATAAAAAGAAATTATAATGTAGTAGATTTTTAGATATTTAGCTCAAAATAAGTCTTAAGAATGAATCTCAAAAATTTGTCAAGGACATGCTAAGGAAATAATTTTTTTGGCATAAAAAGAAGCCCATTTTAGTACCATTAAAATTTTTACTATGTGAGGTGAAATATTTAAATAGTAAAGTATTTATACATCATGATAATACATGCACTTTTGGGGGGGTGGGGGTGGGGGGGGGATTCTGGAATTTCTAGAAATTTTAATTAAAAATGCTTTGCATTACAGTAATGAAAGTCTCAAGAGAATCACCACTGAGAGAGTAAAAATTGACAAAAAACCAAAAGTAAACCATAATGCGAATTTGGGGGAACTTGTACTTGTAATTGTAACAATAAAGTCACATGCAAAAAATCTTAATGATCCTAAAAATGATTCTTCTTTTTTATTATTTATTTATATATGTATGTATTTGTTACAATATGTATTTGTTCTTTTTTGTTCTGGACACACATTCCTGAGATTCATCCATAAACATGATTAATAAAATGATCATCACAGAAAAAATCCAGCAGCACCCCAATCACACGTAATGACAAGAAATGAATAACATTAACAAAATATTCTATAACTAAAACAAACACTGGTGCTGTGAGGATGAGAAAGGAAACTGACTCTGTGTCTTTTACTCGGTCTGGGGCACAGAGATGGCAGGACCCTTGGGGTCGTCGAAGCGGTCCATGGTGCGGAGCTGCATGATCATGTGCAGGCCATAAGTGAGAACCAACACCATGAGCAGAGACGTGACAAGACCCATCCAGATACCAGGAGTGAAGAAACTAGCACAGTCACTGGCATAAGAGAAATCCTTCCCAGCTATATTAAAGCCCTGGATCTGTCACATGAGAGAGAGAGATTCCTGGTTTGAATAGATATTAATTTTACACACTTTTTCCATGAAGATACACTCTGATACACAATTTTTTTTTTTTTTACATACATGCAAAATGTTTGCATTTCTTTAAGAGTTCCCTAAAGCAGTGGTTCCCAAAGTCGGTGAGGGAGGGGTTGCGAGATGATTTCCAGAAACAAAATAAAAATAAATAATAATAATAATAAAATTAATTAAACGATTAGAAATAGTATATTCTATCAATAATTGTCACAAAATACTAAAAATAGTAGTTAAATTAAAAACAAAAACCATGCAAATAAAAAAAGCCATCAACCTTTCGATTTTCCTTTCCCTCGGCCGTGACTCCTGAGGTGATTACGACAGATTAATGACATAGTAGCAACAGCATCAGCAGGTCAGTTTACTGCAACATGTTAAACATTCAGACATGTGCACGTAGGTAATTCTTTAGGCTTTAATCTTTGGATATTATTTTTTGTCGAAATGAAACGTTGGTTAATATCGATCAAAAAAGACAACGCAGGGAGGCCGGCGGAGGAGAGCGGAGAAGCACGCGCTTCACATATGCCGCGTTTGCAGTGCGCAACTGATCCATGGCTGTGTATCACAAACACAACATTTACTTATTTTTATTTCAAATCCAAAAGTTGTTACTGAATATGGCTTGTCAGCACAGCGATTCTCTTTGTATAGGCCTACACTATATTTCATAGATGTCACGTTTAAACGCACTATATTTAAACGTTTTATTCATATCATACTTTATATCAGTGGCGTGCAGTGGTGTTCTGAAATGAGGAGGCACATTTTTTTTTTTTTTATGAATCATTGTAAATTCATGTGCATTACTCTTAAAGTTGACACATCTTCCTTGTTAAATGAACATTACTTTACAGTACATCAAAAAAGAAAAAAAAAGAAACCAAATACAATTCTATTTTGTAATTTTACAATAACAATGTAATGTTCTATTTATCAAAACCAAGTCAATCTCATCAAGCATCAAGTGTTTTAAGCATTTCTACATTCATTCCAAAATAATAACTAAAGGCAATAATAATTTAAACAATATATTTTATTTGTTTATTGCGGTTTTTCTTTTTAATTGTCAACCTAGAATATTTTGGATCATCAGTCATGCTCTGTAAACACCGTCTGTCACAGACACGAATTGTATTTTTAATTTCACCAAGCTGATTGCACTAAAAAACCCCGCAGTCATCATGCTTTCAGTCCATTTCAATTTTGATTTTGACGTGACATAAAGCGGTGATATCTAACTGGGTGATCTGTTTACTTACTTTTCAATTAGTCTTCCGATTGACGCCATTATTTGTTCAGTCAAAGCTGCGCGGAAAGCGCACGTCAACGAGAGGCGGGATTTATCGCACAAACCAATCATATCCAATCATAACCAATTACATCCAATCATAGCGCGATGGAGACATTGCCTCCTCTCACGTGACTTTCCCCCATTCATTCTCAATTACCCCCCACAAAACCCACCGCACGCCGGGGTTCTGATTATTTTCTATGGATTCCTATGAGAGAAAAGGGAGGCATGACTCCTCTGTGTAACTTTACCTGCGGGTGTCGCTGTTGGGCAGTGTTCCTTAAGAAATAAGCGTGACTTGCGCTCTTTTTAATGTCATAATTTGTAATATTTGTGTTGTTTTATATGTAATATGGATTATTTTCTCATCCTATTTTTTTAGAGGAGGCACTGCCTCCCTTGCCTACTCGGAGGAAACGCCCCTGCTTTATATTTATCTGAAGTAATACTTTAGATTTATATATTATGTTGCTTACGCAAGTGGCAAAACATTTTAACGTAAGCTTTATGTTAAAATCAAAAACGTTTTTTTAAAAAAACTTAAAATAGACAAAAACAGCCGACTCTCGTCTTTTCTTTCCTTTTAAATCTTTTTACAATAAATCCCTTAGGTCATAAAGAACTGTTTTTCCACCTTCACGAAGAGACGAGTGCTATTGTTTATGTCTCCTTGTTCACCTAAATGCCTGGTAAGGTGTTATTTTCCTTGCTTTACCCGAGGCAAAAATGCCGTGTTTAAACTGTGTAACGGACTTGAACTATATGAATCTATGATGAAATTACTAGTTTTTTCACGTCAATACATGTTTATTTTAATGCAAACAGTGCGCTGTCGTTTTAATTCAGCGCTGTGCAGCACAGCAAAAATAGACTCGGCGCGTAAATGATCGCTGCACTGCTGCAGACGCACCGCTCCTGGAACGCACTGCCGGACCGCATCCGCGTGCAGTGTGAAATCGTTAATATGGGCACAGGAAAAAAAAATGCGCACTGCAAACAGAGTATGTGTGAAACATGCGTTAGTGCGTGTGCGCCTTTGTGCACAACCCATTAACCACCTCCGAGGATAGTGGGGGTCGCGAGTCACTGTCATCGTTATTTTGGGGGTCGTGGGCTGAAAAGTTTGGGAACCCCTGCCCTAAAGGGCTGAATGGGGGGATGGCACTTTGAAAAAAAACAAGGGATTTGTGATATGGGAGATTGATGCCCAGTGAACAAATTGCTACAAAATATAATTTTGATCAGAAATATGTTTTTATCATATCACTAAACATAATTTTGTGTCCAAGAAGCTTAAGACAATTCTGGGTGGGCTTGGTCTATCCCTGTTAGCTGAACAGCTAAACTAAATGTCCTCTCCTCGACTGGTGCTTTTAAAATATACTCATGAATTTGAACAGGGATAACTTAGAAAAAGTTAGGGGACTATTGGGAGTTGATCTTGGGGAGGAATTTCAAGTAGCAGACTGGAAAGTGGAATGTGAGACAGACACCCTTCTACTTAGCAGGTAGACACAGACAAAGTGAACGTAGACATAAAATGAACCCTAATGTATCCAGTCTCTGCAATAGATGTAGGAGCTCTGAGGGAACACTAATGTCCAACAGTTTTAGATGCGTGTTTTTCCTGGAATTAAGAAAGATTTTCTCTTGCTCACTGTAACCACAGACTAAGGTCTGCTTATTGGGACTTACTATGGAATGTGTTTACTATAGACTTTAAACCTTGGGAACCATGAAGCAGTTGTTTTTAGTTTCATTTTCTCAGAACCTACCTGGAAGTCATCAAAAGAGATCTGCCAGTCGTTGGCATTGTCCTTATCTGAGTGGGGTGACAGCTGAGGGTAGTAGGAACTGCTTACAGATTCACAGCGGTATGAGAACTCAGCTGGGGCATAGATGTGACGGCTGGCATTGAATGAGGCAGTTTTCCCATCATACTCCAGCTGAACCAGATCCATGGTGAACCAATGACGGGCAGAAACCTTATAGTGACGCCGGTTCATTACAAAACTGAGGAGAATATAGAACATGGTTCAAGCCAAATAGACAGTGTGCGTGCGTGCGTGCGTGTGTGTGTACACGTTTGTCTATGCTTGTGAGGGCCAAATGTCCTCACTTATACAGTGAAATATTATGGCAACTGACTCATGAGGAATACTGGTCCTCGCTAGTTAAAAAGTCTTATAAACAGAGGTGGAAGTAACAAATTGCAACTACTCGTGTTACTGTAATTAAGTAGCTTTTTTGGGTACTTGTACTTTTTTGAGTACATTTCTAAATCTGTAATTTTACTTGTACTTAAGTACAAATTAAGCTAGGCAATCTACTTAGCTACTTGTAAAAATCACATTCCGTTACTGAGTATGCCTACAATTTGAATTAATATTCAAACCTTTGACCGGCTTATCGGTAGCCAATAAAGATATCCGATCGTAAACGGACCAATGAAAAACCTGATATTTTACCAGCGGCGCGTTCTCATTCTCTCATCTCTCCATCAGTGAGTTTGACATACACCCGCCTCCTCCTGCTGTCACTCACTCATTTCAGTAACAGCACGGGATTGCAGGTATTGCGCATAATTTTAAAAACGTTGCAAGCTCTCAAATATACAAGTTGAACTGCCTCTCCTCTCACTCAGATTGAGTGCCTTGCTCTCAGACTGTGTCCTGTGCAATCGCGAATCTCTCCATGCTCTTCAAATAAACGTTGTCAAAAGTTATCAAACAATCAAAATAGACCCTCATGACTGACATATGAAAATGCTACAGGAAATCTTATTGGCTATAAGTAAAATTCACCAGAAAGTCTTTCAACAACACGCATGTATGTTTCAGAATTGGGCATTTGAATGATTTGTACATATAAATAACTTAGTCTCTCTAACTGCATCACTACATTGTACAGACATTACAGGTCAAACCCTTCTGATGTTCTTTTTATCTAAATAAACATATTATATGGCTCTTAAAGGGTTAGTTCACCCAAAAATGAAAGCTTTCTGACCCCAGACGTAATTGCAAGTTTCAAGGCCCAGAAAGATAGTAGAAGAAGACATCGTTAAAATAGCCCATGTGACTACAGTGATTCAACCTTAATGTTAATGAAGTGACGAGAATACTTTTTGTGTGCAAAAAACAAAAATAATGACTTTATTCAACAATTTCCTCTCTTCTGTGTCACTCTCTGACGCTGATCATGTGAGCGCCTGACGTATGCGTGTGATTCTGATGCAGGAGCTGGCCAATAATGAGCCGGCGTTCTGACGTAGAACCTGGCAGCGCTGCACTGTGTTTACCACGTGAACAGTGTCAGAGACTGACACAGAAGAGAAGAAATTGTTGAATAAAGTCATTATTGATGTTTAATCATTAATGATGTTTAATCATTAATGATGTTTAAGTGTGTAATTGATGTTTAAGTATGTAAACGAAAGCCTAAATTAAAATCTGTTCATCGTATAAAGCAGACATTTTCATTTCGTAATACAAATAGTAATTTTAAACTTTTTATTAACATTTGGATTTTGTAAAATTACTGTGCAAAGTTTTTTCAAGAATTAGGCCAGCATAATTTTTGCTGCTGAATAATATAGTCACCTAGTTTTTATTTATTTACTTATTTATTGGTCAGCTTATGATTATATATTTTTAATCATTTGTTGTTTTTCTCTATAATGAAGTAGTGTGTTTAGTGCATTCTGGATTGTCAAAGAGTGACCATTAGTTGCACAAATACAGATGTATAGATAAAGGCCCCCACTAATAAATTAATTCAACAAAGTTAACATCTTTTGCTACATATTTTAAATGGTTTAAATGTATACTCTACATGTTTAACCACTTATGAACTGTCATTTAGCCTACTATATGTTGTGTACATGACTAATGTGCCCTACCATCACCAATAAATAAATTACTTTTAAAGTTTCTTCACTGATCTAATCACTTAAATTTTGGTCTAAGAATGCACCAGATTTATGCATTTAAATTTAAAACGTACAAAATTTTCCTACGGGGGGGCATGCCCCCGGACCCCCCTAGAGGGACCGATGTCCACCCACCACAGTCTCACAAAATCCTGTGGGAAACACTGACTGAATATTTATCATTTTCAAGGTATTGCACTGAAGTTAGACATTTCAGTATCGTGACCACTAATTCATGCACTTCGTCAATAAGGGGGAAGTGCTTTGTTGAAAAGCACTTTTTTTCTACCTAGATCTATGATTTGATTGAATATTTTTTGGTAGTTCATTAAATATCGCCGGCTAAAAAGCAATTAGTACTTTGAGTAATTTTTGAGAAGAGTAATTTGTACTTTTACTCAAGTACTTTTTTGACACCAGGAGCCCGTTTCAATAAGGAGGTTCAACCAACTCTGAGTTAAAACTTGAACTCTGAGCAGACTTACTCTGAGATGGGAAACTCTGAGTTTTCTGTTTCAGAACAGCTGAATTCAGTTAGTTCAGTCGACTCTGAGTAGGTTGACTCGGAGTTAAGCGCGTGCACCACGACTATGAAAAGCCATCATCAATGGAGCTCCGATATTACGATTCACCATGGCAACATCACATGACAAAAGGACGTCCGCATACTTCTGAGTCAATGCAAGTTTAATTCTTATCACTGTTATAATATCAAAGGTGAAAACTGGTAGAGTGTTATTGTCATAAATTATTGAACTAATATTCATTTTTATGGTATTCCACATGCAAAAAAAGTATTAAGTGTAAATGATTTTATCATTATTAAACACTCGTTAGGAATTTTACTTCCACTTTTAGAACATTTTCTTCATTTTTATTGAAAATAAATGCCTTTCTTATGTGATGGGAAAAGGGAGAATAGCGAGTTCGGCAGAAGGCAGATTCGAACCCCGTCAATCGCATCACAAGTTAGTTCTCTGCACCTAACGCATTACCGTCTACACCACTGCAGCCACAAGAGAGTACGACAATTTTAACCTGGTCTGACATTGGGGGATGGAGCTACTGTAAATTTGCACTTAGTAATAGACACTCTGAATAATCTTGTTATCCGTTTGCCATTAAGATTATTTGTATTATCACACTGGCAGATATTGATAATTTTACTTAAGTAAAATGCACTTAATTTAGATACCCCCAGGAAACAAGACTAAATATCTTATATAATTTTCTTATATGCAAAATCCATCCTGATTTAAGAATTTTTAGATATTTGTACTTGAAATAGGACAAAAAATAATCAGTACGAAAAGCATTTTTGCAGCGTGAATGAATGTGTGAACTATTTAAACTTCACTTGCACTTTAAAAAAGTTGAGGAGACCGAAGGAAACTCTGGGTTTACCGAAGAAAACCTGATCCTGACCAGGTTAGGTTCACAGAGTAAGTTGCTATGGTAACTGACTCTGAGTAGAAGTTACCTCTCTTTCAGAAACGGGCTTGACTTAACCTGCTTTCTCAGGTTTGACATACCTCCCATTCTGAAACAGAAAACCCAGAGTTTCCCCTCATTTCAGGGTTAACATACTCAGAGTTTTCACTTAACCTCCTTTCTGAAACGGGCCCCAGTACTTTTACTTGTAATTGAGTATTATTTCAGCAATGTAACAGTATTTGTACTTGAGTACAAATTTTCAGTACTCTTTCCACCACTGCTTATAAATCAGCCAAAATATGTTTTGATTTAAATCTAGTGTTTTGCATGTTTCTGAGATGGGTAGGTTTAGGGGTTGGGGTTGAGTTGGAGAGAATATAAAAACATTATGTTGATAGAAAGTCCCCACAAAACATGAAAACCCAACATGTGTTTGTGAATGAAGAAAATTAGATGCTTACATGAGCTTGAATATACGGTAATCCAGGACATCTTCATACTTCAGAACCAACCTGTATTTCAAGAGAAAATTCACAGGTGAAATACTGTGGTTCATGAACTGTAAACATTAAAGGCTGTGAAACACCATGCTGACATCAAAGAACTAGCAGTGACAAAAGCAATGTTGCCACCTCGCATCACCCTGCATCTGGACCAAAAAACGTTGCAACACACTGCCAACGACCAACTAGCACATATGTTCTGCGATATTTAGAGTAATCTTAAAGGTGCCATAGAACCCTTTTTCACAAGATGTAATATAAGTCTAAGGTGTCCCCTGAATGTGTCTGTGAAGTTTCAGCTCAAAATACCCCATAGATTTTTTATTATTCAATTTTTTTAACTGACTATTTTGGGGCATAATTAAATATGCGCTGATTCAGTGCACGTCCCCTTTAAATGCTCGCGCTCCATGCCCCCAAGTTCGCAACTCTATAATACATTGCATAAACAAAGTTCACACAGCTAATATAACCCTCAAAATTGATCTTTACAAAATGTTCGTCATGCATGCTGCATGCATGCATCAGATCATGTAAGTATGGTATTTATTTGGATGTTTACATTTGATTCTGAATGAGATTCAAGTGATTTAAAGCTTAAATAATTTTGGCTGACAAGTTTAAGGTTGCGCTATTGCATTTTATCATCTTTGCTTCTATAGCAATGGAGTCTTGAAATCAAGCACCGCAAACCTGCACATTTTTCATAAGCACGTCGAGCTGAAGTCTGCCCATTAAAAGCAAGAGGCTCTTCAAATATATACCTGAATGGGGAAAAAAGTTATCAATGGGTCTGTCTAATGACTAATGATGAACATAAGGTGAACTGCACAGTTTTCCAAAAAGCAATTTCTTTTGCTCACTGTGGACTGTGCTGCTAAAGGGTATGCATAAACCTATTGTTTTTAATTTGGATAATATATTAAAATGTATTAATATAACATTCAATACATTATCAGAGCTGGGTAGACAGATAATTATTATAATTTAAAACATATTAGACTGATCATTAATTAATATCAAAATAATGTTATTTAGATAATTATTAGGTAATATTACTATTATTAGGTAATAATATTATGTATATTTTATTACTTATTACTTATGAGAATGTTATTAAGATTATAAATAATGTTATTTATTAATTTATCATTCATATATATTTACATAAAAAGAGATAAATATAAAATAAAATATAAAAATGTTACAAATAATTATATAAAGGAGTCCTAATTTAAAGCTGCAGTCTGTGAGTTTTGCCTCTTTGTCGCCATCTTTGTTTGAAACCTGCAATTGCAGTTATTTGCAGAATTATAATCTTTACGTGGGTTGTGCGTCGGCACGACTCCTCAGCACGGATGAAACTAATGTTACTGTCAGTCACCACTGGATACTGTACTTCGGAATCACAGATTCTATGTCTTGGAAGTATGACCAAAATAAGAATTTTCACCGGAAAATGTCATCTGAACAAATAAGTAACATGTATGCCACTTACAATAAATTAAATAGCATTACAATAAATCGCGCTGCCAATGGTGATTAAATCTAATGATCGCTTAGCTCGGATCACGTCAAACCGTGCAAATTATTATTATTGTTGTACTTTGTTCTCAAACTGTTAATGTTAACAACATCAGCTTTGCGTGACTATGTGTATTTAGTGTGTATTAGCGTTAGTCCGAAGTCTTTTGCTTTTGACTATGGGTGAATCTCCAGTTGTCACTGATGATTGTCATTTGGACCTTACTGGATTACAATCCGCAATCAAAATAATATTAATTATTGCAGCTGCTGTGAGAAAAGGCTTTAAATGATCCGCCATCTGCAGAAATCTCCACATGGCATATAGCCTACTAGCTGGGACTCCTTCTATATGTAAACAGACGTGACATAATGAGGCAAAGACGAACGGCTGCATGCTCGAATCTCCCACGGAAACCCACGAGTACCACTCGAATTAGGAAAACATTATTACAAGCTTACCGTTGGCGTTGTAAATCGGGCTAAGGTAATGAGATAGTTTTGAACACTGGCTGGTTATATACTTGCTCAAAAATTGATTTTGGATCATTTTTAACAAAAAAAAAAGTTACAGACTGCAGCTTTAAGTAAATTAAATAAAAATGAAAAAATCATCCCATCCAGGTAACAGCTGCAGAATTGGCTAAAAAGTGGTTCCAGACAGAATGACTGCTTAAAACACACAGACATATTCCGGCGGAGTTTAAAAAAAAAAAAAAAAAAAAATCAAATAATCAAATAATCAAATGTAAAATAATGTAAAATGTGTTCTGTTTCAAGTTCAAATGCTTGATCTCATGTTTTATTGTTGAGATGTCAAGTTGTTGTGTTCTTTAATTTTAAGTTCTTTAAATCTGCCATTGTTTTTTTGTTTTGTTTTTCCGGAGGGGTGGGGGGGTGGGGGGTGCCCCTTATTTTATCATGACAATGACTATTTTTTATTTCATGAATAAACAGGAAATGTTAATATTACAAATTGTTTCTTTGCATTTATTTTGGATTTGTTGTCAGAACTCGGCTCTCAGTTTACATGGGTAGGGTACTTTGTGTGTGGATGGCTGTGCTCGTCCGCCACCACCAAAGACCATTTTTGACCCAGAAGAAACCCTGCTTGGCTTTATACTAATCGCCCCCATACTCACATTCAAACAGTGAATTCAAACACTGAGTGCACTGGACGCCATCTTCTGGCGAGATGTGGGAATTCATTCAGCGTGAATGACAATATTATCGAGCAGCTAGCCATTGACTGTGCATCGGTTGTACATTCGTTATTGAGGGGCATTATGGGATTGAATGAGTGCACTCTATAATGTCCACTATGGTTTTGGACACCACTACAAATGGTTGTCCCCTTTAAACAGTGCACTATATAACTTGGCTATAGGGCCAGTTTACTACTTACTCTTTTCACAAATAATATTAATAATATTATATATTACTGACAGGAATACAAGTAGCCTAACTGCCCATGGCTTTGGACACAGGGAAGCTCATTTGTCATGTATGCAATATGTTAGGGTCCATATAAAAGATTGGTAAAGGGAAATGTTCAGTCTTTGATATGATTAGCCTTTGTCTTGACTATGTTATCAAACAGCTAATAATGTGTTGCTATTGCTAATGTTACAGACACCATGTTCCTGTTCGCTATCTCAGTCAGACAGCTGCCTTCTAAAAATCTGCATCCTTAGAAATAATGCTAGAAATAACCCCGCCCCACATTCATGGGATTGGTTACAAGTTTGTGACGTAGAAATTAGGGTCGGTTTCAAAGCGTGTTTTTGAGACTGTCTTTGGTACACAGCAGTTTTAAGGAGAAAATACTCAGTGTTGTTCAATAGCAAAATACTCAGTAGCAGTTGTAACCCCTGACCCAGGTCCTACTCGCCCCGCTCTGCGCGGGCCTCGAACCCGGGTCTCCGGTGTGGGAGTCGGACGCTCTAACGAGGAGGCTAAAGGCTGCAACCTCTAGCGTCAGTCGCTAGAGCATCTCTTGAGATCAGAGGAGTGAGGTTTACTCGCACAGCAACTACTAGCTGGCCTCCGTTACACTCACCCCCCTAAACCTCACTCCCATCCTGGTCACGGCACCAATGTAACCCCTGACCCAGGTCCTACTCGCCCCGCTCTGCGCGGGCCTCGAACCCGGGTCTCCGGTGTGGGAGTCGGACGCTCTAACGAGGAGGCTAAAGGCTGCAACCTCTAGCGTCAGTCGCTAGAGCATCTCTTGAGATCAGAGGAGTGAGGTTTACTCGCACAGCAACTACTAGCTGGCCTCCGTTACACTCACCCCCCTAAACCTCACTCCCATCCTGGTCACGGCACCAATGTAACCCCTGACCCAGGTCCTACTCGCCCCGCTCTGCGCGGGCCTCGAACCCGGGTCTCCGGTGTGGGAGTCGGACGCTCTAACGAGGAGGCTAAAGGCTGCAACCTCTAGCGTCAGTCGCTAGAGCATCTCTTGAGATCAGAGGAGTGAGGTTTACTCGCACAGCAACTACTAGCTGGCCTCCGTTACACAGTCAATGGTGTTGACTGATGAATTTGCACATGGTTTGTCTTAAAGCATATTAAACACACCATATAGACATATAAACAACATTAAAACTTGATTTTCACCATAGGTCTTTAAAAATTTGCTACACCCCACAAGGCACTATTTACCGGGAGTGAGACTCATTGCAGGATGATCCAGACAGGTCGGGTATCACACCTTTACCAAAGGTTTTGGAGGTAAGGTCATGCCTCTCCCACTTTCCTGAGCGATACTGGCTCACCACCAGTTTCTCAGCCCACATGAGAATGCAGGTGGAGCCCTTCTCCTTAAACTCCAATGGCGGGTTCGGAGCAGAAGGTTCCTCACGACGCGACTGCAGTAGGGATCTTGACCAGACAGAGTGGACAGCTGGAGACGCGTCCTCAATCACCTGAGACAAACACAAGCCACCTCAAATTACCTTCAATTTACTGTGCTCACATTAAAGTTCTACACACTGCAACTAAATTCGGTTGTCAATTCACCTTTTAGTGCTTAATCCTGTTCTGTACACACAGTTCAAAAATGTTACTGAATTAACTGAAAATGCAGGTAGTGACAACCGCATTTACAAAAATTCTACATAGTGTGTACAAAACCGAACTGAGCAACTAGTTGTTAATGATGTATTTTAACATGCATCAGAAATGTTTCTCTCTTCTTTATGTGCGGTGCAAGAAATCACAGGGAAAGCAGCACGACCCTTGACTCATTCATTTTGTCAGATCTTTCTATAAAAACAGCGAACAAGAACAAGCCCACAATGAATCAAAATAAATCCAAATGCTTTTTGCTGAAAATAAGACCAAAATATCAAGACCTGCACCTGCTGACTTTAATAACTCTGTAAACTTGATCGCTTTATGAGCCAAGGTTAAACAACAAGCCCAAATGTGATTATAATAAATGGACATGGCAACACTGCAAGAGTGCACTCTGTGAAGCAGCTTTTACAAGCATAAGCAAAATATGAGACCTCCATCGACTGTGCTTTAGTTATATTGCTGAACATAAGTCTTTTGTCGCTGTAATATTTCTTTGGTCATTATAGCGGTTACCAAACATGCGAGAGGCCATAAGGTTGCTATGGTTACCACGCCATCAATCGTTGTAATTTTGTGAGTGAGTCGTGTTCTGTACACACATGGAATGATAATTTAGGGCACTCACTTCCGCATTTCAATGCAGTTGTCACTCCTGAAACTTTACAGTGTGTGCGAGGCCATAGATTAAAATTAATATATCATTAAATGCTAAAATCATTTGGTAGAAAAACAGTGACTACGTTTACATGTGCACCAATAATTTGATTATTTCTCATAATCAGAGTTAAGATGTAAAGATGTTTACATGACACGAGCAGAACTCTTCACTCCAGTTTACATCGCTAATAAGTGGTTATACCACACTCAGATATGCATACAGTGTGCATGTTACCGGTGTTGTGCTGAATTACTACCCCCACCAAATTATTTACCCCCCAGTATTGGTAGGTTTACATTAGGTGTGGGGGAGGGGTTAGGATTAGGGGTGGTGTTAGGATTGGGCAATCAGATAACGACTTCAACGAGAGGGGTAATAATTTGGCCAGGGAGTCAAAATTAAGGACACAACACAGGCCATTGTTTTAATCTACTCGCATCAAATTCAAAATAAAGGTTTTATGGACATACTGGATATTACTTGGCGCCGTGATGAACAACGCAATGCCGGGTTTGTCTAAGCTGACATTGTGTTCTTTGCGCCGTCTGTATGAAGAATACGGAGCAGAGACTGCGCAGCGAGTTGTGTTGAGTTTAGCAATCTGGTGAAGAGAAAACTTCAGAATAATGTCACGGAGTTCATTCATGAAATTGTGTGAACAACACACGGCCATCCGTGTACGTTCCAGGCACATGCGCACTTTGGTCAGAGCGGGAATAATGAGATTAAGGTGTTTACATGCCTGTTTATTGCGACTGAAATCATTTAATGCGATTACGCTTACTACGATTCTGAGCTTAATTGCATTACTTTAATCGAAGTATTGCATTTACATGAGGTAAAGTTTAATCGCAATATTGCCAAAATCCCATTATAATTGCATTATGAGAGTGCATGTAAATGATGACATGTGATAGATGGACCTCTCAACCTTTATGCTAAGGAGGAAATCCAACGCAACTTTGAAGGGGACCAAGCAAACATTATTATGTATTTCTGCTCAGCTAGCTTGGGCATCAACCACATGGCAAATGCTAATACTTTTTCATATACTTCTTACTTTCCTTGTATAACAGTTCTATACATAATAACATATTAGACAGGACTGTTAAACAGATCATAAAACGAATGAAGAAGGAGAATGGAAGCGCTGTGTGCTCTGCGAATGCAACAAGGAAAATGGCCCTATGGGAACAGTGTGAAAGCCCCTAATATTGCATTGTATATCTTGGTTATCAGATAAAATTACTCTTATTATAATATAAGATTTTGGTCATACTACGTAGCCCTAGCTGAAGGTGTGTAAGTGTAACGCAGAGTTGTTGAGAGGTCTTACTTACCCTTGAGGGCCACAACGCAGTGAACACTGCAGTAAACGGCACAGACTGAGCTTTCATGATGCTCAGCACCTGACCAATTACCTCATCTACAACAAACAACAAAATGCCATTAATTTGTGTGAAAACACTTCTTTGTCATTTCATCTTGGCTTTTTTTTTTTTTTTACACAATAATAACAACTTTGGAACTTTGGATACTACACATACCATTTCCACTGAGCACCTCTTTAGTAGACATCATATCAGCCCTGCAAGAAAAAGACAACTTACAGTCCTCATAATATCAAGAATTTTGGTTTCCTCATCTTCTTTTCAGACTTAAAGAAGGCCCAAAAGGTGTGTTTTCACTTTAAATAAAACCTTTATGTAAAGAAATGCTAACCCTACAAATGGCTGTGTTCAGAATTGCATACTATACTATCGTACCACTCTAATACTTCTGCAGTATGTGCATAATAAGCAAATTTTCTGTAATCATGAAACACTCTAATGACAACTACTATTTCAAAATGTACAAAATACAACATAGCACACTATAAAGCTTTTCACACTTGAAATAATTAATCCTGGGTCATTCTAAACCTTGGGTAAATGGAATCCTAGGTTATTCGTAAGCTGACGTTTCACATTGTACATTCCTAAGGCCGTGTGTCCACCAGAGCGTTTATAGCCAGCTGAAAACGCTAGGCGCTCGGCTTAAAACGCCTGTCTGTGAGCGCTTGAGAGCGCTTCTGCAGCGCAGCGTTTTTTTCCGTTGAGACGCTTTGTTGCTATGATACGGAATATCCGCGGCACTGTTACTTAGAACTGATTTTGCAGGTAATTTGTTTCAGACTTAAAATGTTGACACAATATGAAATTACTTTGCTATGTATTTTCGGAGAGCAGCAATATTAATTTCTCATCCATTTTGTTTCTGTTTATTGATGTCGCTGTACAGCAAGAATGTGACAGTTGGACGGAGTTGTATTTGTCCCGCCCCTCCTTCACTCTGATTGGATGGCTGGCTAAAAAGTGACAGTGATGAGCGCAGCGTTTTACTCAAAGTTGAGCATTCTTCAACTCGAGGCGACCAGTAAAAAACGCCGAGCTCGCAGCGCTTGAGCGTTAAAAAGACGCTCAGCGCCTCGTTACGCTCCTGGCGCTTAAAAAACGCGGCGTTCCCATTGAAAACAATTGAAAAAGTACGCTAGCAGCTGGAAAAAACGCTTAGGTGGACACACGGCCTAAACCTTGGGTTTATGTTCTTATTTGCATATTTGTGGTGTCAGTGATTGGATAAACGCAGTACGCGACCTGTTTACATAGCTCTAGCATTGCGCATCCTCGTATTGCCGACTGTACTTTCGAGTTTATACTGAATGGACATTTTGGACAATAAAGGCAAGAAGGAAACTTTCTTCTTCACTCAAATTCTGTCAGCATTTGACATTTTTCCTGTCAAACACTGAATAAACTGTTTATATACAATGTGCAGTGTTTCCGTGACTGTCCAAAGCAGGCAAATACAAGTATGCAATTTATAAGGTGTTAAGCGCAGTATGAAAAGCTCTTATGTGGCCATAATACTGTATCCCATAATGCAATGTCTTTAACTTGACCATCCATTAGTAGGTGATTTTAACATTAAGTGGCATGGAAAAAGCCATCAAACATGCCGCTATGTTTTGTGGCACATCCGGTGTTTTATGGCTCGTTTTCACAGAGCGGTACAGTACAGTACGATTTGGGACAATAAACCCTGATCTGGTTTGCATTTCCACCACCAACAGTATATGCAGGAAAGTAGCGATCAACATCATTCTCATGTGAAGAAGAAAGCTACACAGCAAACAACAATGGAGGATGTTCTGCCTCTGTTAGAGGCTGTGCATAATTTGTGATGGACATTTGCATGTATAAACATTATATTTTCATGATTGCTTAATATTCTTTATAAGTTTCATTTTATCTGTCGCTATTATGCAAGTTCCTATGTGAGGACTTTTATTTTGACGTTTTTCCACGAGCACCGCACATTGGGTAACAGGAAATAGCGAGCTTATGGCGCAGCAAACTGTTAACATGTTTTTGTTGCATCTGATTCTATCATCCTTCTAAACCCTGTCGAAAGCGATGGCTGTAAGTTTATTTTAATCATCCATCTGTTTGATATGTTGCAAGAGTTTAACATGATATAATCAAAGATGTTTATGTTTTTGGCGATCAGTGCTAATGTGGTGTATTGATAATGCTTCTAACCTGAGTTAGCGATGTATCTATATACATTTCACTCATTGCACTGTTAATAAGCATAATTTCATTTTGATTGTAATAATTTTCCTTATTTCTTTTATTTAATTTACAGTTTTACTCGGTTCAATGGCCGTTGAGTTTGCCTGTGTAAACCATAAATTGGAATATTAAAGGAGCAAGGCGCTCATATTCTGGCTCTTGAACAGAGTTTGGCTTGCTGTTTCTTTATATTTCACGCTTGGAAAGCAAAACATATGAAGAGAATAGTACAGTAAAAAGCCATGGATCAGTGGGTGCAAGAGGAACATGCAGATGCAAACATGCAAACTGAAGTGAAAGGAGGAAAAGGAAAAGCATCTTCAGAGGTCAGTTCTAAACGATCATCATCTTCCTCCAAGTGTTCAGTTGCTAGCACTGCTGATAAAGCTAGAGCCTCAGCAGAAGCTGCTCGTGCCAAGATGGTGTTTGCAAAAAGACAGCTTGAAATGAAAAAGGAGAAAGCTAGGCTGGAACAGGAAAGATCAATGGTGGAAGCGAAGTTTAGAAGCATTAGAAATCGAAAAAGAAGCTGCAGCTTCAGAAGCATTAGAGAAGCATTAGGGACAGCAGCAGCAGCAGCAATGGAACGTGATGATGGTTGCAGTGAGAGAAGCACACTTTCATCACATGTGATTTCAATGAGAACAGAGGAATATGTAAAGCACCAAACTCAGGTGAACTCTGACTTTTCCACCCTACCTCTAAATATATGTTCAGCCTGTGTAAAGGAATCGACTCCGCGTTTGATCGATAAGTCTCAGAGATTGAGCGCTGCATATGACAGTGATACAGTTCATGAACGGAGCAGAATATGTGATGACACACGTCTGCAGAGCACAAGATATCCAGATTCACTGTATAATCTGCCTCATCCGATACAGAATACTGCATCTAAAGCATCCCAACGCCAACAAGACCCTGCTTCACAAAGGTATGCAGTCCATTCAGATACGCAACATTACTCTCAAAGCCAAGCTGAGCCTATGTTAGACTTTGCTAAATTCTTGGCACGTAGAGAACTTATCACCACAGGGTTTACCAAGTTTGACGATAATCCAGAGAACTTTAGAGCATGGGAATCTTCGTTTGTTAATGCCATGCAAGACTTGCAGCTCTCAGCTGGTGAAGAGCTAGACTTATTAGTCAAGTGGCTGGGGAAGGAATCGTCAGATCATGTGAGAAGGATTCGAGCTGTATATGTCACTAATCCACAAGCTGCTCTCCAACTTTCTTGGGTGAGACTTCAAGAATGTTATGCCACTCCAGAAGTGATAGAAAGTGCCTTATTTAAGCAACTGGATAATTTTCCACGTCTATCTCCAAAAGACAATGTGAAACTCAGGGAGCTCGCAGACCTGCTCAAGGAGATACTTGCAGCGAAAGGAGACACGTATTTACCTGGACTAGCTTATCTTGATACCCCTCGTGGCATTAATTCTATAGTGGAGAAGTTACCAGGAAGTCTGCAGGAGAAATGGCTGTTCGCTGGCTCGCATTTCAAGGAAGAGAACAAGGTCAGTTTTCCCCCATTCTCATTCTTCACTCATTTTATTTGCAGTGAAGCTAAAGCCAGGAATGATCCAAGTTTCAAGCTTTCAAGCAGTAGCCATACAGTCATCAGAAGTGAAAGACTGCTGTATAAACATGGTGCTAGCAGAGTTCCTGTGTCAGTACACAAGACAGATGTGTCTGCAAATGATGATTCAAATTCTGCAAACTCGAAAGAGACTATCAAAACTTGTTGAAGTACTGCCCTATTCACAACAAATCACATCCACTGTCAAAATGCAGAGCCTTCAGGAAAAGATCACTGTTGGAACGCAAGAACATCCTGAAAGAACATAAAAGATGTTTCAAGTGTTGTTCTCCGAATCATGTAGCCAGAGGATGTCTTGCAATCCTCAAATGTGCTGAGTGTGATTCTGATAGACATTGCACAGTCATGCATCCAGACATAGCTCCGCCCCGCTCAACACCTCAGATGCAAGAACCATATACAGAACAGCAGGACAATGCTACCCCAGAGGTAACTTCAAAGTGTACAGAAGTTTGTGGGGAAAGTGCTCTAATGTGATCCTGTGCGAAAATGTGCTTGGTGCATGTATTTCCTCATGAGCAACGGGAACGAGCTATTAAGATGTATGCCATAACTGACGACCAGAGCAACCGCTCACTGGCCAAAAAGAGTTCTTTGAGCTGTTTGAAATCCAGAGTAACCTCTCTCCATATTTGCTGAGAACATGCACTGGTTCCATAGAAATGTCTGGAAGGAAAGCGGTCGGCTTCCAAATAGAGACACTGGATGGTAAAACATGTCTAGATCTCCCACCATTGATTGAGCGTAACGAGATAATGAGCAACAGATGTGAAATACCTACTCCAGAGGTCGCCCTTGCTCATTCACACTTGAAACGTGTTGCACAGTTCATCCCGAAGCTAGATCCTGATGCTCAGATCTTAATATTGTTGGGAAGAGACATGATCCGTGTACATAAAGCAAGACAACAGATCGATGGGCCTCACAATGCACCTTTTGCGCAGCGATTAGATTTAGGCTGGGTGATTGTAGGTGATGTCTGCATTGACAAAGCCCATAAGCCAATGGTGAGTGTCTTTAAAACTAATATCCTAGATAATGGTCACCCGTCTCTTCTCACTCCATGCCAAAGCCACATTAAAGTGAAAGAGAAATTGTGCCATGGCGGGGAGCATAAGTCTGTTGTTTTTCCCCATTCGTTCAATCACGCCACTCATTGCATGCAAGTCGAAGATGAACTTGGGCTCAAAGTATTTGAGAGAACCAAAAATGATAACAAACATGCCATGTCCTTCGAGGATGAGATCTTCTTGAAGATCATGCAAGCAGAGTTCCACCAAGATGAACAGAGAAACTGGGTTGCTCCTTTGCCATTCAAGTCACCCAGACCATTACTGCCAAATAATCGTGCTCATGCTTTGTCTCGTCTTAATTCTTTGCGACGCACGCTAAGTAGAAACCCTGAGATGAAGGAACAGTTTTCTGCCTTCATGGAGAAACTCTTCCAGAACCATCATGCGGAAAGAGCACCACCTATCCACGACAGAGCATGTGAGCGGAGTGGAGCGGGAGCGAGCGGGGAGCGCGAGCGGGCGGGTCTTAGACTGAGCACAGAGCGGCATTTTTAAAAAGGACGGAGCGTCGCTCTATTTCCTGCTCCAATTTCGCTCCAGTCTGAAGCATGCTCAGTCAAGCCTGACCCAGAATCCATCTGTCTTTTACTGTCATCAACAGACTATTTTCATTCAAAACTCGGCTCAATAATGGAGTTAAAAAAGTACTTCAAAGAAGAAAACGAGAAATCATACAGGTGTACTATTAAAAAACGAACTAACAGTGACAATGTGGTACAAGAAAACGAATGTGGAGACATTGTTTCAGTAAGTAAAGGTTCCTTTTGGAATCTAAAAAGGCAAATTTCCCGAAAGCATGAAAGTGTGCTACGTGAACACGCTGGGAAGGAAGCTAAAGGTTAGCAAATTGTATACGGTAACTTGTAACAAAGTGTAAATTAAATATAGCTTAATATTCAAACAAATTCGTTTTGTCATTCAAGTAGGCATAATGGTTCGTTTTATTTCATTTGTGTCGTCCGTGAATTTGTATTTGATAGAGCGAGAGGAGGAGCAGCAGCAACAAGAGACAACGGTTAAGGAATTCAAAAGTTTCTTCACTGCACGCAAAGGCCCAACCATAACAAGGGAGAGAAAAAGAGAGCTGGATGTAGCATTTTTTAAAATGATTTACATGGACTATGAACCGCTGAGTATAGGAGAACGCGAAGGGATGCAACACTTCGCAAGCGCAGCTCAACCGGGCTACGCACCCCCATGCTACAACACCGTACGGGACACGCTCATGCCACATGCTCTGGAAGAGATGGAAGCCAAACTGCGAGACCTACTGCAGAATGGTGATGGGCTCGTTCTGTCAGCGGACATTTGGACCAGTAGAAGAGGGCACAGCTTCCTTGGCATCGTGGCCAGTTTCATTGATGGGACGTTCCGGGGGCACACGGTTTTGTTGGGCTGTGAGCACATACAAGGGCACCACACCGCAGATCGTATTTATCAAAAGTATGAAAGTGTACTGAAATATTGGAACGTGCAACGACGTGTGATTCGTGTCGTCACTGACAGTGGCAGCAACATGATCAAGGCGTTTAACCTCCTCCCTGGCACTGAAGAGGAGGCGGAGGGTGAAGTGACCGCGGATGCCAGCAGCAGCGCTGAACATGAAGAGGAGGATGAGGAACCACCGGCGCCCTCGCAAGTCCATGTGGAAGTGATAACAACTAATGTAGACACTATGATAAATCAGTACTTTACTGTGTCAAATTTACATCTGAGATGCCCCATTCACATGCTTCAGCTGGCGATCAAAGATGCCGTTAACGAGCACGACAACATTAATAGGCTGTTAGTGAAAGTCGGCAAGCTGGTCAAAAGTGTACGCAAGAGCACCCTGAACACAGAGGAAACAGACCAATTAGGCTTGCTCTCAAGAAACCACCGCATGAGTCTGAAGCCTCAGACATTGTCCAAACTTGTGTTCTTGAAGGTGAACTCAAAAGAACTGTAGATAAGGAAAGCAATTATTATTTTTTTTTTTTTTAAGTTTGACAACAAAGCCAATTTAAATTGAAATCCACGTGCACTCTGCGCAAAAGTTCAGTTAAGAATTTTGGCCTAATAGTTCATTTTAAAACTTTGATGTAGGCCTATAGCCTGTATATTTTTATTTATATAATTAGGCCCATTAATTCGTTTAATTTTACAGCAGTTTTTTTTGTACAATTGATATAAGCCAATTTAAAATTTAATCCTGTGCGCTGCGCAAAAGTTCATTTATAAGAATGTTGGCCTAATAGTTAATTTACTTTTAAAACGTTTATGTATATTTTTGTTTATATAATTTTTATTTATATAATTTTGCCCATTTATTCGTTTAATTTTACAGCAGTTTTTTTTGTACAATTGATATAAGCCAATTTAAATTTTAATCCTGCGCACTGCGCAAAAGTTCAGTTATAAGAATGTTGGCCTAATAGTTAATTTACTTTTAAAACATTTATGTATATTTTTGTTTATATAATTTTTATTTATATTATTAGGCCCATTTATTTGTTTAATTTTACAGCAGTTTTTTTTTTGTACAATTGATATAAGCCAATTTAAATTTTAATCCTGCGCGCTGCGCAAAAGTTCAGTTATAAGAATGTTGGCCTAATAGTTAATTTACTTTTAAAACGTTTATGTATATTTTTGTTTATATAATTTTTATTTATATTATTAGGCCCATTTATTCGTTTAATTTTACAGGAATTTTTGTGACTAATTTGTCATTTGTAATTTGAAATAAAACATTTCTATTTGAAAAATGTTGTTGTTGCTCATTAGTTCTTTAGGAGGTATGTCTGTGGTCTAAGCTAAAAGTCATATATAGATTTTTTTTATTTTTTGGAGCGAGCGGGGGGCGATTTGAGTGGAGCGCGAAGCAAACTGCGTTGAGCGCTGAGCGATAATGAGCGGAGCGGCCTGATGTAGCTTTGAGCGGGGGAGCGGAGGGGCGAACAGTTCCGTGAGCGATGAGCGGAGATTCTCACCGCTCCACTCCGCTCACATGCTCTGATCCACGAGGATGAAGAATGTTGGTACTTACCCATCTTCGGAGTGTATCATCCGCAAAAACCGGGACAGATACAAATGGTGTTTGATTCCAGCGCACAACACCAAGGTATTTCTCTGAACAATGTGCTGCTCTCAGGCCCTGACCTGAACAACTCCCTGTTAGGTGTGCTGCTACGGTTCAGGAAAGATCTTGTTGCTATTATGGCAGACATCCAACAGATGTTCTATGGTTTCCTGGTGAAAGAAGACCACAGAAACTATTTGCGATTTCTCTGGTACAGCAACAACAACTTGAACAAGGAAGTGGTAGAGTACCGTATGAGGGTACATGTTTTCGGGAACAGCCCTTCGCCAGCAGTAGCGATATATGGTCTGCGGTTAGCTGCACAGCAAGGTGAGCAAGAGTATGGTACTGATACTTTGCACTTTGTCAACAGACATTTCTACGTGGATGACGGACTGATGTCCTTTCCCACAGAAGTCGAAGCAATTGACCTGCTCAAACGCACCCAAGAATCACTTTCCAAGTCGAACCTCAAGCTTCCACAAAATAGCCTCAAACAGTTTAGAGATGATGAAAGCGTTCCCACCAGAAGACCTCGCTTCTGGCCTTCAAGATCTGAATTTTGGAAATGAGAGTTGGCCCACTCAAAGAAGCCTAGGTTTATACTGGGACATAAAAACTGATACTTTCACTTTCAAAGTTTGCAGCTAATGACCAGCCCTACACTCATCGTGGAGTGCTCTCTGTTGTGAATAGCTTCTTCGACCCTTTGGGCTTTGTGGCACCAGTGACAATCCAGGGAAGAGCACTGGTACGTGAGCTGACCAGAGAAGTACATGACTGGGACGAGGTCCTTCTTGAAGAGAAGAGAAGAGAAGCAAGTGGGAAGAATGGAAAACCTCACTTCAAAAGCTAAGTGACCTTCACATCACACACACATATGTATACCATTCACTCTCTAACACTTCATACACTGAGTTGTGTGTCTTTTCAGACGCATCAAACTGGGCCATAGGGGCAGTGGCTTACCTCCGAGCTCAGACTGATGAAGGCGAGGTCAAAGTGGGATGTGTGTTGGGCAAGGCAAAGCTCTCACCGTGTCCGGAACCTTCTATCCCTCGCCTGGAGCTGTGTGGAGCAGTGCTGGCTGTAGAGATGGCTGAACACATTCTTGACGAGCTAGACCATAAGCCAAATGCAGTGAAATTCTACTGTGACAGCAAAGTGGTCCTGGGATATATCTACAATCAGTCCAGACGTTTTTTTGTTTATGTGCACAATCGTGTTCAGCGGATACGTCAATCGACTTCTCCAGAACAGTGGAGTTATAGTGCCTACAGTCCAGAATCCAGCTGACCTGGCGACAAGATCTGTGAGTACATCACAGCTTAATGACACCATATGGTTCACAGGACCCAGCTCTACAAACCGCCCCAACAGTGTGAGTTCTTCGAACTGATAAATCCTGAGACGGATGCAGAAGTCAGACCTTGTGTAGCCAGCTTCACTACTCGAGTAGAAAGAAGCCTCTTCTCAGAACGTTTTCAGCACTTTTCTACTTGGGAATCTTTGGTAAGAGCTGTTTCTTTTCTGATTCATCAAGCACATTCTCACATGTCAAGTTCAATAAGCACATCCCATACGTGCAGAGGATGGCATCAGTGCAGCGAAGCACATACACCCGAAGAACAGACAGCAGCAAAGAGACTTATACTTCTACATGTCCAAAGAGACCTATATCCAGATGAGTATGCTGCTCTGCAGAAGGATCAACAAGTTTCCCATTCAAGCACGCTGTGGAATCTCGACCCCTACATCGATGACGGTCTCTTGAGAGTTGGAGGACATCTGAAACACTCTTCTGTTGAGTCAGAGGTGAAAAATCCCATCATCCTCCCAAAGCAAAGTCATGTTGCCAAGCTGTTGGTGGGTTACTACCAATCCAAGGTGCACCATCAAGGCAGACAATTCACAGAAGGAGCAATCCGACTGGCTGATTTGTGGATTGTAGGTGGGAAAAGACTGATAAACTCCATTCCTTCAGGATTGTGTGACGTGCCGCAGACTCAGAGGAAAGTTGGAAGTTCAAAAGATGGCAGATCTTCCACCTGAGCGCCTCAGTACATCTCCTCCATTTACATACGTGGGGTTAGATGTTTTTGGTCCATGGACAGTTGTCACTCGGCGCACCAGAGGCGGTGTGGCTGAAAACAAAAGGTGGGCTATACTCTTCACGTGTATGAGTATAAGAGCAGTACACATAGAAGTCATTGAATCTATGAACACTGCCAGCTGCATCAATGCTCTGCGAAGGTTTTTTGCTTAGGGGACCAGCAAAGCAGCTCAGATCGGACCGAGGAACCAACTTTGTCGGAGCTAGCCAAAACTGGGCATGCAGCCAACAAAAGAAACCAGACTAGTCTTCTGAAATACCTCCATGAGAATGGCTGTACGTGGGAATTCAATCCTCCACACGCCTGGGAACACATGATCGGTGTAACCCGCAGGATTCTAGACAGTATGCTGTTGTAGAAGAAACATGCTCACTTGACTCACAAGGTACTTTGCACTTTGATGGCAGAGGTGTCAGCAATCATAAATGCTAGACCTCTGGTTCCTGTCTCGTCAGATCCATATTCTCCATGCATACTCACTCCAGCAATGCTTTTAACCCAAAAGCCAGGAGTACCTGCCCAGAGTGAGAATTATGCTGAAAAAGACCTCCTGAGATGTCAGTGGAGGTGAGTACAGGCATTGGCCAACGAGTTCTGGAGCCGATGGTGAAAAGAATACATCAGTACACTCCAACCCCGACGCAAATGGCATGAGACTCACCGAAACCTGCATGTTGGAGACGTTGTGCTGTTGAAGCAAGCTCAGTCCTCAAGGAACGACTGGCCTTTGGGCTTAATCACATCCGTCTTCCCAAGCAGTGACGGAAAGGTCTGCAAGGTAGAGGTTAAGACAACCTCAAGTGGTAACATGAAAACATTCCTACGACCAATTTCTGATTTGATCTTACTGCTAGCTAAAAAAGATTAAGTAAGACTAAAAACAGACTGTTATAATGGCAGTAATAATGCCAGGCGGGGAGTGTTCTGCCTCTGTTAGAGGCTGTGCATAATTTGTGATGGACATCTGCATGTATAAACATTATATTTTCATAATTGCTTAATATTCTTTATAAGTTTCATTTTATCTGTCGCTATTATGCAAGTTCCTATGTGAGGACTTTTATTTTGATGTGTTTCCACGAGCACCGCACATTGAGTAACAGGAAATAGCGAGCTTATGGTGCAGCAAACTGTTAACATGTTTTTGTTGCATCTGATTCCATCATCCTTCTAAACCCTGTCGAAAGCGATGGCTGTAAGTTTATTTTAATCATCCATCTGTTTGATATGTTGCAAGAGTTTAACGTGAGATAATCAAAGATGTTTATGTTTTTGGCGATCAGTGCTAATTTGGTGTATTGATAATGCTTCTAACCTGAGTTAGCGATGTATCTATATACATTTCACTCATTGCACTGTTAATAAGCATAATTTTTAATTTTGATTGTAATAATTTTTCCTTATTTCTTTTATTTAATTTACAGTTTTACTCGGTTCAATGGCCGTTGAGTTTGCCTGTGTAAACCACAAATTGGAATATTAAAGGAGCAATGCGCTCATATCCTGGCTCTTGAACAAAGTTTGGCTTGCTGTTTATTTATATTTCAAGCTTGGAAAGCAAAACATATGAAGAGAACAGTACAGAGGACATACAGCAGATCTTGTTCTTACTTCTCGGCATGTGGTTGTTTGTTTGCTATGCGCCCAACATTGTGTTGCAATGGTATTGTGTTTCATCTATATATTTAAAAAATGGAAAATGGCGCCTCTTGTGTTGTCATTCCCCTTGTAGCATGCACAAGTGACAATTCTCTGTCAACGTTCTGCAGTGAGTCTAGCTCCACCCTTTAGGTACTGGCACTGCTAGACACCCCAACAGAAGGGTTCCAAAAAAAGTGGTACGGTACGGTTTAGTATTGTACTGTAGGGTACTGTACCATACCGCTCGGTGGAAATGAGTCATTAGTGGCACGTGCCACTGAAAAGTGCAGAACATGACTCAGGCCCTGTCCCAAATGGCACACTTCATAGCACTTTTGGTCTTGTGGACTTACAATGGCTGCCATGTACACGTGTCCGTTAAGTCCATGAGACCGTAGGGTGTCCTCGCGAGCACCCCCTTTGCAGTCAATACGCGCCCTCGAATTCACACTTTTGCCGAGCATGCACTGGTGCAAGCTCAGCAGCAGAAAACTGACCCGACAGTCATAGCAGCATTACGTCACAAAAGTGCGGACTTGTAGGAAGACCGTGAGTGCTTAGGGTGCCATTTGGTACAGGGCCAGAGTATGTCGTAGCGCCTCCAATGGTGACTGACACATGAGCTAAGGATTCGGCAGCTATACTGATGTACGGTTGCGATTTTGTTTTATGTGCTTAGTAGCTGAGGTCAATTAAGTAAGACTAGAGCACTCTCACTATCAAATATAGGCAAAAATAAATAAGTAAAAATTATAAAAAATAATAAAGTATAATTCTGGAAAATTAAATTATATTTATAAATTATTAATAATTTTCAATTAATGTAGTCAGTTTGTGGCACATCTGATTTTAAATGAATGTAGAGTAATACCAGTGCTATTATATGTTGCTGATCACACAGCCTATTTTAAAAAACTTATCAAGATTCACTTTAAATACTGCACTAACAGTGCCATCCATAACTTTAAAACAATTTTCAGTGCCGCATGCCATAATCCACTGACACATGCCACTGAAAATGGGATGTGCCACTGAACATAGTGGAATATGCTGATGACTTGTGTGCATAAGATTCCATACCACTTAATATTAATACCAGTACTTCATCTCTAATAGTGTGGTAAATGGACCTTGAGCAATATTAGCCACAAACTTGCTCTTGATTTGTTATGTGATCAGACATGTATAAGGGTTGAAAACTCCATTTTAGCCCACCGGCAACTATAGTTGCCGCACATTCAAATAAGTTTTTTAAGAAAAAAAAAAAACAGAAACCTGGGGAAAATAAATGTAGAACATGTTCACATAGGACACTAGTTAACAGGACTATTTGCATGAAACCATTAAGAAAAAATTGGGCACAAATGGTTTAACTAAGGCGGTTGATTTTCTGTTACGACCCACTTTTCCTTATCCAAAGTTTGCCTATTATCACAACTTAAACATAGTTGTTGGTCACTTTGAATGTCTCAACATGTGTTGTTGTAACATTGTATATTTAGCTCATGTTTTCCTGAACTCAGCCTCTCTCATTGTTTTTATTATACAGCTTTTCTAAAGACTTTCTCTACCTGTCATTCTCTTTCTTTTAGGTAAATTTCTATATACATGCTGGCTACAATTAATGTTACTATTAAGTATTATTATTTAATGCATTTACTATGAAGTTACCATTTCAAGTGTAACTTCAAGTCAGTGATGTAATAAATCATCTTTTTTTTTTTTTTACAAACTGTGCAAATCTAGTTATCCTACTGCCTTACAAAAGCATCACATCCCACATATTTTCCACATGGTATGCTACTCTAACTGTGCTCATTTCCATCATTAATATAAGTTGCACAGGGTGGCAATACATGAGAAATCTGTTTATATCATCATACTGTTCACATTTCGTCAGGCATTTCAACATTCCCACAGCATGAAACACTGTAGTGAAATTACCCTGCACTGGCAAAAGTTTTTACACACTAAATATGTAAAATAATTTTTTGGAGATGATAACTGGAAGGCACTTACTACTTGCATTAAAGAGGTCATGTGTCAGTGTAACAGTACTGTTTGAAATGTATCCCA
This sequence comes from Megalobrama amblycephala, assembly GCF_018812025.1. NCBI lineage: Eukaryota > Metazoa > Chordata > Actinopteri > Cypriniformes > Xenocyprididae > Megalobrama > Megalobrama amblycephala. The sequence continues at coordinate 22,210,991 of NC_063067.1, forward strand.
TTGCATAATGAATTGTTTCACATACTGTTTAAAAATTGCAGTCAGATTCTGAACTCGAATCAGTGTCAAATATATTGGTTTACCCGCCACTGTAAGGGAGGCGGAACACCAGCAATGCAGCAACAGATGTATTGAGGCGGAGTTGAGCAAGAGTGTCTGGGTTCATGTAGAGAGGAGCCGCATCAATCTGATTCTGTAGCAGTGTAGAAACCAAAGCAGTGGCGGACGATGATACAGATGGCAACCATAAGGAGGAGGAGGACAGCAAAGCCGCCTGTTTACACGAGAGATGCTTGTTAGTATTTGTGCTAACAAGCACTTTTCATGGTGTTTTTATCTGAAATAATACACCTTGGCAAGCACTGGTGTATTCTAATGAATATATCTTGGCTTCACAAAACATAAGTATTTAGTTTCATAACACATTTTTGAAGAATTATATTGCCTGACACTAATCTCAGTTGATAGCACAAAAAACAACCTCCTGTAAGTTAACTAAAGTCAAAATCATAAGCAGTAATAATAAATATCAAAACCAGTTACAGATGGAAAACACATCAACATACCTCAAGATTTTGGAAGACACTATCCTGTTTGTTCCCAAAGACTCCTCCGTACATTGTGAAGTCATCAACGCTTAACTGAATGAAAAAAGGAGGGAATTCAAATGATAAGATCGGCACTGTCTGAACTAGCCTTATGCCAGTGGTTGATAGACTTTGGTAAAGTTGGTTTTATATTCGCACATTCGGACTTCTGATAAATTCAGACTTTCCAATAAATGTGCAATAAATTAATGTTTGCGAATTTTAAGCAGCGACATGATATTGACAACCAACGATTGTCAACTTACAACATTTTTCACAGTCGATCAAAATAGGCAAATATTGTTTTAATGGCATATTTACTTGTGAATGTCCACTGAATGTCCAATGTAGTGTGATTAACAAGGCTGTTGAATACGGATGGCCGAATGTGCGAATATAAAACCAACTTTACCGAAGTGGTTGATAGTGCTAATGTAGCAGCACTGTGTTAATGTGTCACTTGAGTTTTACACTTCACAATAGCAAGAACCAATCACTTCAGATTGTTGTCTTTATTAAAAATTGAACATTACTTCTGAACAATGTTTCTCATGTTAAAGCATTCAGAATTCTATATCCATCATGGGTGATATTATGATCTTTTTTGTGGCTGTTGTTCTTATTTTTTTGTCCTTTATAAACACGTGGCAACACACTGACATAGTGCATTATGTATGCAGTCATGAAATTAAAAGACCATATGTTATAGGACTCCTTTTTCAATCAAAAATCTGGATTATTAATATATTTGCAGAAGGAATTTTTAGAACTATAAAATGAATAGATATAAATCTGTGTAATGTGTAAATGTATATCCTATATACTTTATCCTGCAGGAAGAGCAGTAGATTATGAGGTGTAGTGCTCAGCGCTCGGTTCAGGTATGATTCCAGCTCATCCACAGACACAGTGTGTCCTGCTGATGGAGTATTCACAGGAGACAAGACAAACCTATACAAACACAAAACATTATAAGACGACAGGTCTAGAAAAACACATATCATGATCATTACACAAACCCATACAATTAGAGTTATGATTACAACTTTTACAAACAACGCAAAAATCGGCTTCAAACAAATGTTAACAGTGAACTGCTTATCTAGACATCTATGACGGTCAAATGCTGTCTTGACAGGTTACTAGGTTGAGACAGCCATCATCGCTCAACACCACTGTAAACACGCTTAAGTTTGCTTATAAATATGGAATTAGATTACTAAATATGTGGGGTTTGTTAGAGAATTTAAATGCTCATATTAAATGTGACGTGTTTGCTCAGAAGGGTTTTCAGTACTGGACAGCGACCGTGTCATTCACTAGCAAACTGCCAAAGCTAACTATCGCCATCAATTCTCCATGATTAATCTCATATAATATCAGTCCTTTACCCGTCACTCGCCCATGCGACCAGAGGGACTTGCTCATCGCTCTTCGCTGCTGCGAAAACACAGAGAAAAAAGTGCAAAATCATCCTGGCGTTACCAGAACCCGTCCTCAAAGCGGCCATCTTCAGCACGATGAGCCGTGACGTCACAACCAGCCATCTTCAGCGGGCTGAGCCATGACGTTCCCCTCCGCTGATTGGTTAACCAAAGATCAAACCATGCCGTCATCAATTCTTCCTCAGTTTTTTTTTTTTTTTTTTTTTTTTTTCTTAATGTACATAACAAGACAGGGAACAATGTAAGGCACTTCCATTGAAACAAACATTTACAGTTTAAATAAAAAACAAAAACAAAAAAACAACCAGAGCAAGGATGAGGACAAAGAGTTAGCCGATGTAGATGTCAAAGAAAAAAAAAGAGACTAAAATAATAGATATTTTGACAAAGATAAACACAATGTTTCAGATTTTCTATTATGTTTTCTGAAGCATTTGAAACTCTTAAACATTTTCACAAACTCACATAAAAATATGTTAAAGGAGGGCTTACATTTTTTCCATTTACAAATATGGATATGATATTTACCCATCAATAAAACAAAATTAACAACATCAGAGAACGATGGATTTAAATCATATTCGGAAAAAAAAAAAAAACATCTTGTTGAGTTATAGGAGGAATTGTCTCCATTTTTACTGACAACCAGCTATGTACAGTATATCAAACCAAAATTTAGAAGTAGCATCACAGTAAAAGAAAAGGTGATCAAGTGTTTCAGGAAAAGAAGAACAAAAACCACAAGGACCCACCTCAAAATGAAATCGTTTTTGTATAAAATCACTAACTGGGTAAATCCTGAACATCATTTTGTAATGAGTCTCCTTGACCTTTGGAGCAACAGGGTATGCAATATAACAGGTAAAAGCTTTATCCCTTATTGAAGTTTCAATATCTCCCAGAAAATAACACTGATAATCACCAGTGATAATACGTTTAAGTTCTTTGTAAATAAGTTTGTTTATTACACTTACTGTTATAAGCTCTACATTACATATTTTTAAAGAGGGAAGAGAAACTACAGGTCTAGAAAAAGGATCAGAAAAACTGCTTTGGATTATTCTTAACAATCCAGTGGGTATAACACTGCATACCTTATCATAACCTTTTATAGTAATTCTAACCTTGTATTTATTAATAAAATCATTGTGAGAGAAAAAAAGACCATTATCATCTAATAAATCATGAATAAAAATAATGCCTTTGTCATACCCTCACTTTTATCACAGCCATTCACCCTTAGCCCAAGACTGGTTGCCCATTGAAGCTAAGCAGGGCTGAGCCTGGTTAGTACCTGGATGGGAGACCTCCTGGGAAAACTAGGTTGCTGCTGGAGAGGTGTTAGTGAGGCCAGCAGGGGGTGCCCCCTGTATTGTTGGGTCCAATGCCCCATATAGTGATGGGGACACTATACTGTCAAAAAGCACCGTCCTTCGGATGAGACGTTAAACCGAGGTCCTGACTCTCTGTGGTCATTAAAAATCCCAGGATTATTCGAAAAGGTAGGGGTGTAACCCCGACATCCTGGCCAAACTTGCCCATTGGCCTCTGTCCATCATGGCCTCCTAATCATCCCCAACAGTGATTGGCTTCATCACTCTGCTCCTCTCCACCAATAAGCTGTTTGGTGGGCGTTCTGGCGCATGGCTGCCGTCGCAATCCAGTGGATTGACATTGGTGGTGGTTGAGGAGATTCCCCCTTCAAAGTAAAGCGCTTTGAGTGCCCAGAAAAGCGCTTTTAAGGAATTATTATTATTATTATTATTATAATTATACCAATCACTTTTAAATAAAGATTTCCTATTAATAAGTACGGCCCTATTGTTCCAAATAGTCGAATTATGGGGTGAAAAGTTACGGGTAAATATCATTTTCCAAAAAAAGCAGCACTTGTTTATGAAAGTTTGACAACTTCAAAGGAATTTTACAAAGATCCAGATCACATCTCAACACAAATTCAAGACCGCCAATATTTTTAAAAATATGGTTAGGAATATGGTACCATATCGAGTGTGACTTTGTTAAACATTCTTTCAGCCATTTTATTCTAAATGTACCAAGAAGAGATTCAAAATCAATGGCTCTCAAGCCCCCGTGTTCATACTCTTTAACCATATGGAATTTACATAAATAATGTGTTTTATTTTTCCATATAAATGTAAATAAAATAGAATTCACTGATTTAACTACTTTTGGGGCAGTATACAAGGCATGGGATAAATAAATGAGTTTGGAAATTCCCTCACTTTTAGTCAAGAGAATTCTACCCAGTATAGGTTAGATAGGTCTCGAGATAACCAATGATTTAAGGATTTTTTCATACTTTCTATTTTAGAATTAAAATTTGAGTGTTCTCTATTAGCAACAATTTTGGTAATCATAACCCCTAAATACTTAACCTCATTTTTCACTGGAATGCCCTCTATATTTTCTAAATCACAGTTATGGATAGCCATTAATTCACATTTTTTGAAGTTTAGGGTCAGACCTGATGCCTTTGAGAAGACAGAAATTTTATCAATTACTAATGGAAGCACCTCTTTATTTTTGAGAAATAAAAGTGTGTCATCTGCAAATTGGCTTATAGTAAAGGTCCTACCAAGAATGTTTATGCCAATATTGTCCTCAAAATGTTTTATAAATAAAGACATTAGTTCGACAGCAATATTAAAAAGTAATGGTGAAATAGGGCATCCCTGACGGATTCCTCGTTTGATTTGAATTCTGGGTGATGAGCCAACATTAAGGGAAACATTACTAAAAATGTCATTGTAAAACATGGAAATTACTCTACAAAACATAGGCCCAAAGCCAAACATTTCTAATGATTTAAATAAAAAAGAGTGCTCGAGGGTATCAAACGCCTTGAAAAAATCTAGAAATAAAAGTAAGCTTGTCTGAGAAATTAAATAGTTATAATCGAGCATATCGAGAACTAATCTAATATGACTGTGAATACCTCTCCCTTTGATAAAAGCCGATTGTGTTTCACTGATCATTTCGCCAATGCCTTTTTTAAGTCTATTTGCAAAAACATGAGAGAGTATTTGAAATCATTACATAAAAGAGTTATTGGTCTCCAATTGTCTAAAAATTATTTATCTTTATTCGACTTCGGAACCAGAATAATTAAACCATGCTTCATTGATGGCGATAATTCAGCTTTATCTACACATTCTTTTAATGCTTCGAAAACTAAAAATCTTATTTCGGGCCAAAAATTTTTTATAGTTCTACTGTGATGCCATCAATACCTGGGGACTTTCCATTAGACATCTGTTTAATAGCAATGTCTAGTTCTGAAATCTCAATATCAGCTTCCATCCTATTTCTATAATCAGAGTCTATGGTAGGAATTGTATCTTTTAAGGAGGAAAAGAAGAAATCACAATCTCTCTCTGTAAATTTAGATTTATATAACTCATTATAGAAGGAATAGATATAATCATCAATCACGGTTTTCTCTTCACTTATATTATTATTAATGTTAAGTTTATTAATAGTTTTTAGAGCTTGTTTATGTTTTTCTAAGTTAAAGAAATATGAAGAATTTTTTCCCCCCCTCTTCAATCCACCTAGCTCTAGATCGTATAAATGCTCCTTTAGCCCTTTCCATATAAAAATCATCCAACTCTGATTGTAGAAGGTGAAGTTCTTTTTGCTCACTCTCACTAAGGGTATCTTTAATACCAAAATAATTTAGCCTTGATAAAATTGTTATTTGCCTAAATTTTCTAGCATTTGCACTTTGTTTCCCTTCTTTAATTGCCAATTTTTTAATACTAAATTTGACCCATTCCCATTTGCCAATTGAGGATAATTCAGACATAGTTTTAACATTATTAATCATTGACAAAACAGAATTACAAAAGGATTCACATTTAAGTAAATTATTATTAAACTTCCAATGAGTTCTGGTAGACGGTGAACTGCCATTGCTTCTAAGAGAGAGTGATATGGCACTGTGATCAGTTAAAACTGAAGGAGAAATATTACAGTCAAATGAGGAAGAAAGAAGATTGCTAGTTATCAACCAAAAGTCCAATCTGGAACGCTGAATCCGTCCTGAAAAGGATCCCCATGTAAATTGCTTTTTATGCGGGTTCATTACACGCCAAACATCGATTAGATCAAGAGACTGAGAGATATTATAAACAAGGTGGTTGTAAGAAAAAGTGGTGAAAGGAGTGGGGTAACTATCCTGCCATTCATCTGGAACAGCGTTAAAATCCCCTCCAATAATAATTTTGTCTGTAAAATATGTATTCTTCCAATCATCAATTTTTGTAGCCATATTCTGAAAAAATAGCTTATTAGCAGCCTTGTTAGTGTAGCCATAAACATTAATCAAGATGTAATTACATTAATTTGATTCAAGAACCACCATAATCCAGTGACCTTCGTTATCACCTGAACTAGCAACAATTTTACTGTCCATCCGTTTAAACAAAAAGGCAACCCCTGCTGAGTGGGAAGTTCCATGAGAGAATAAAGCCTCTCCACCCCATTGTGACTTCCAAAATCTCACATCTACATCGGTTGAATGAGTCTCTTGAAGAAAGAAACAGTTTACTTTTACCTGCTCCTTGCAAAAAAGAAAAAGTGCCTTACGTTTAACATTACACCTAATACCTCGAACATATAAAGATAACAGAGAAAATGACATTTTTGAATGAAGAAAAACAAAGGGAAACAACAACAAAAAAATCTAGCTATTAGATTTTGTTCCTCTTACACAGGCATATTTTAATAACACATTTAGGCTGATATAAAAGAACTTAACATTAGACTATGAACATCGGTCAAAGAACATTTTTGATATTGTATTGGTTTCTGAATGAAGTGGGCCTACCTGGATCCCTACAATCGTATGATCTAAAATGAGATGTTACTGTGCCCTAATATATTGTATATTGTATTGGTTTCTGAATGAAGACTTTACTACATTTTTGAGCAAGTAAATGTACTTTTTACTCCACACATTTGTGATGAGTAATGCAATTCCAAATTACATTTTTCATGGCAGCTAACGTTTTCTGCAGCAGTTTGTTTTTGATATAAAAAAGCGATATCACCATCTAAGGTCATTGAAGCTACTATATCTTGTGCATTTTGCCTTCACTCCCCCAAAACTTGTCAACAAGGCAGGTGTTTGATTTATTAGATGAGAAAATGACTGCAGCCGCTGATGAGGCCAAAACCAGCACATACAGTATACTTTGACTATTTAACTTTATTTAACATTGTTTTATTTATCTGCTATATTGACAAGACTGTTTTGAAGGATATTGGTTTACTTATGGCCTTTTTGTGCACTTGAGCTTAACTGAGACTTGAGAGTTTGTGGACGTTTAAAAGGTTGTTGTGTTGACCTTGATTTATTGCAACATTGAGCTGTTCAATTTTATTTTCGATTTTAGAAAATAAACTTGATTTCTCATCTTACAAATCAACTGTTTCTTATTTTCACTGTCATGTCTCTCAAGTGTTGAGGACTAGAGCATCTCTGAGCCTACATTCAGTACAAGTAAAATACTTAAGTACTGTTAAAATCAGATACTTTAAGACTTTTACTCAAGTCGTATTGGAATTGGTGACTTGTAACTTGTAGTGGAGTCATTTTCGATGTAAGGTATCTGTACTGTAAGGATGGATTTCACCAAGATTGAATTCAAGATTCCTATCCTGTAATAAAACAATAAAACTCTCCAATCTCAAGTGAGGATCTGCGAGAAAGAGCTCAGGACAACACCTGGCTCGACCTCCTCTCTTCCCCCCCATGCTGAGTTCCTGACTCCTCACACCGCTCCTTCTCCTCAGGCCATGCAAACCTCACAAATCTACTATCTTAGTTGTTTTAAGTGACATCAATGTAAATACCTCTGGTGCGACTGGTAAGGTGGTTTCACTCCCACATCAATAGAACAGACAAGAATAAAGAAAACAAAACCTGTTCTCCTGGTGTGGGAGATGCCCCAATAAAGATCTTTATTAGCCATTTGTTTGTTCCCCAAAACCAGGCATGTGACCCTCCGGGGCGCGAGAAAGGGTCCAACAAAAGTTGCATAAATATTTGGGTGCTAAATGTTTACTGTCCTTTTGTTAGGATTTGGGTATTTAAAGGGATTTGGCAAACCACTCAAGGAAGAATCTGTAGCCAGAGCTTCCCGCACAACTGCTGTGTGTATCTCTCTATTTGCCAGGTATGCTGACTCTTTGAAATTCTTTTTAATATCTTATTTTGAATTGTATTTTGTATTTTATGCTGATCAGTTGTGTGATGTATTCTTTTTGATCATTTTTAATTGATGTTTTATCCTGCCTGGCAAATTAATAAATGTTATTCTTGATTTATTCTACATTATTCTTAAATTCATTATTTCTAGTAGATCAAAGCGAAGGTATTACCTCAAATCTGTGTTCAGGATTGTTCATACGAAAGGTTTAATAGATGGAGCATAGGGCACATCAATTGAGTCCATTTCGATTTCTGACAATCACTGCCTTAAATAAGTTGCAGTTTTCGTAAATATATTAAAACTATGCTTTTTGTTACGAGTAAGCAGAGCGCGACCGACTTAAAGGTAGATATTTACCCTGCATCCAATGTTTAAGATCAGAACTGACGAGTTTGTGTTCGGGAAGAGCATTTAAACAGCCGAAATGACTTTTCTAAAGCGATACCGGGACTGCAGTGAACGAAATAATTGACAGTATAAGATAATCAGAAAAATCTGAGATCCAAATTAAAACACAACTAATTATATGATCGGCTACATTGGGAAACGAAGAATCACTTATAATTGGAGTCGGACTAAAATTATTCATGGAGTCAGATTTGAATTCGACACAAAAAATTTTATTAAATTAAGATGATTTTTACAGAAGTGCCAGAGGACGAACACGTGCAATACCTTCAACCAAGCCACTAGACGCCATCGTTGGGCTAGTGGGTGGAACCTTACAGTACTTTTACTCAAGTATGGTTTTCAGGTACTCTTTACACCTGTACTGATCACTGGATGTTCAACATGGCACCTCATGGCAAAGAACTCTCTGAGGATTTGAGAATTAAAATTGTTGCTCTCCTCAAAGATGGCCTAGGCTATAAGAAGATCGGTAACACCATGAAACTGAGTTACAGCACAGTGGCCAGGTGTCTTAGAGAGAGATTTTCCAAGATGGGTTCCAGTCAGAACAGGCCAAAGAAGTTGAGACCTTGTGCTGTGCCTCAGATGCAGAAGCTGGCTTCAAAAAACAGATGCATGAGTGCTGCCAGCATTGCTTTAGAGGTTGCAGAAGCTGAAGGTCAGCTTGTCGGTGCTCAGACCATACACAGCATACACTGCAACAAGTCAGTTTGCATGGCCGTCATCCCGATAAGGAAGCCTCTTCTGAAGATGGCTCACAAGAAAACCCGCAAACAGTTTGCTGAAGACAACCTGTCCAAGAGCATGAATTACTGGAACCATATCGTGTGGTGTGATGAGACCAAGATAACCTTGTTTGGCTAAATAACAATGATGCTCACACAAAATATTGACACTTTGACACTGACCTTAAAGAGAAAAAGAAATGGACTTACTAGCACTGTGTCTCCTCCTCCATGAGCGGAGGGCATTGGTGGAGTACCTGGGGTGGGTGTTGCTGCACAGCAGTTCCCCTATCACTAACTGCGAGGCATAGAAGGAGCCCGAGCCTGAGCCTACTTCAGACCTAGTGCTAGAGCATTCCATCTGGGTCATCCCAGAGTCGAAGTGCACACCCAGAGCCAGGAGTGGACCACTGCCTTATAGACCTGTGGTCCATGGATTCATTTCCCTTCCCGAGTCCCTACCCTTCAATCAATGCTGACCACCAGCTCAGCATGAGGTTGAGTCCCTTGCTTCACCTTGGGCCTCCAAGCCCATTTCTCCACCTCCACCTCGTCAGCCCGTCTGCTCCACCCCAGCTCTGCATTCCCTTGTCTCCGCCATGGACCGTCAACACTGGGACTCCTCCAGGCTCCCTCGTCCTTCCAGCTCAAACTCTGTCATTCATCGCTGTGTCTCCACCACGGACTTCCGGGTCTCTGGCTGCGCCTCAACCCTCCATCCCTTCAGCTCCATGGGCTTCTCCTTCCCTCTGGCTTCCTCGCCGCCATCATTCCCTCTGTCATCGCCCCGTCTGCCAAACCCCTGTCTCCGCCTTGGCCCCATGAGCCAGCAGCTCCACTTTGGGCTTCCGGGCCATGGATGTCACCCTGGTCTGTTGGCCTCTTTGCTTCGCCGGTTTCTCCACGCACTGTGGTTCTTCCTCCGTCAGTTGGTCCCTGGGTTCCATCCGAACATTCAGCAAAAGCCCCACCCTGGCTCCTTCCACCATGTGGTGTCTCTCTCCATTGTCTCCTCCTCATCCCTGTCCATCACCAGCTACACACCCTCCTCCAAAGCCCCCTCCCTCCACAGTTGGATGTCCAGTTTTGCATCGAGGACGTGCCGTCCTGGAGGGTGACTGCTGTCATAATCTTGGACTCTTATTTTGATATTCTATTGTGTTTCCCTTAGTTCCTGTTTCCCTGCTCTGTTTAGTTTAGGTTTCCTTGGTTTCTGATTATGGGCAAATTCCAATCGAATGTGAGTATCCCTATGCCCTACTCATTCCGAAGGGAAATACCCTTTATATTACTTAATATGAAATGCATGACAAAAATATGTATAATATATCACAACAAAACAAAACAACTTGAATTATTCTGTTCATACGGTAACTCAAACTCATGAAGGGATTCAGATGTGCACTTTTGTTTGGAACGCTCCTAAAAATGGCATCCCCTTCCCGAAAGTGCCCTTCAAGGGTGCAAAAATGCTGTTTGTCAGAAATAAAGATTAGTGATGGGGGACTTGGAGTTGTTTACTTTACCCTGTTTTACCATTTGTTAAAAGTAAATTGGTTAAAAATATTCATTAAAAAACAGACTGTATATGGAACATATTTACTAATTTTGTTTTTAAGAAGGTTGGAGGTATTGGATTTTTGTTACATTGCCCCTTCTCAGATTTCACCCACAGGCTTTATTATTGTGGTTACTGGTTTACAAACATAATTGATGGAGAGTGTGTGTGTATATATATATATATATATATATATATATATATATACAGTGCCCTCCACAATTATTGGCACCCTTAGTAAATATGAGCAAAGGCGGCTGTGAAAATAAATCTGCTGATCTTTCATTCAAAAAATTCACAAAATTCTAACCTTTCATTGAAGGAAAACAGTTGAAAGTGGGGGGAAAATCACATTATGAAATAAATGTTTTTCTCCAATACATGTTGGCCAATCACCCCTAGTAATTCTTATGAGTAAAATATCTCTGAAGTATATTCCCATTCATATTTAGATTTTTTAGCACACCAGGGTGATCATGAACATGAAATTGTCCAGCCATGACTTCCTGTTCCACAGGAGAATAAACATGAGGAAACACAAAGGCCAAATTCCTGTAATCATTCAGCACAATGAGAAAAACCAAATAATATAGTTCTGATGTGCAGCAAAAGATTGCTGAGCTTCACAAAATAGAAAGTGGCTGTAAGAAAATAGCTAAAGCATTGAAAATCCCCATTTCCACTATTAGGGCAATAATTAAGAAGTTCCAATTAACTAAAGATGTTACAAATCTGCCTGGAAGAGGACATGTGTCTAAATCGTCCTAATGCGCGGTGAGGAGGAAAGTTTGAGTGGCCAAAGACTCTCCAAGGATCACAGCTGGAGAATTGCAGAGATTAGTTGAGTCTTGAGTCTCAGAAAGCCTAAAAAAAAGCACCTACATCCCCACAAGATGTTCAGGAGGGTTTAAAGAAAAATCCTTCTGCTCTCATCCAGAATCAATCTCCAGCATATTCAGTTGTCAGTCAAGACTGGAACTTCAAACTGGACCGGCTTCTATGGTCAGATGAAACTAAAAAAGAGCTTTTTGGCAGCAAACCCACCAGATGGGTTTGGTGCACACATGGATAAAAAGTACCCCATGCCCACAGTTAAATATACTGCTGGATCTTTAATGGTGTGGTCCTGGACATCTTGTTCAGATACATGGTATCATGGATTCTATCAAATACCAACAGATAAAAAAATCAAAACCTGACGGCTTCTGCTAGAAATCCAATAATGGGCTGTGGTTGGACCTTCCATCAGGACAATGATCCAAAACAAACATCAAATCCAACACAAAAAATGGGTCACTGAGAACAAAATGAAGCTTCTGCCATGGCCATCTCAGTCCCCTGACCTGAACCCTATAGAAAATGAGTGGAGTGAACTGAAGAGAAGAGAAGCACCAACATGGAGCTGGAATCTGAAGGATCTGGAGAGATTCTGCATGAAGGAATAATCTCTGATCTCTTGTCAGGTGTTCATCCATCAACTCATCAGGCATTATAGGTGAAGACTCAGAGCTGTTATCTTGGCAAAAGGAGGTTGCAAAAAGTTTTGAATAAAAGGGTGCCAATAATTGTGGCCAACGTGTTTTGGAGAAAAACATTTATTTCATAATGTGAGTTTCCCCCCATTTTCAATTATTTCCCTTAAATGAAAGGTTTGAATTTTGTGAATTTTTTGAATGAAAGATCAAAAGGATAAACAATGCAGATTTATTTTTACAGCTGCTTTCGCTCATAATTACTAAGGGTGCCAATGATTGTGGAGGGCACTGTATATATATACACACACTCTCCATCAATTATGTTTATGTGTTTTTGGCTCGCCGACAGGTTTTGAGAAATCGCCGACAAATGCCCGAAATCACAGGCAAATCGGTGCTCGTTCACGCAAGTGACAATCACGCAGTGTGAATGAGCAAAGACGCGATCTGAGAGAATCGCCGACTAGTCACCGACGCCCGTGAGATATTTGGCATGCTAAATATCTGGACCTGTCGGCGATTCAAAATCCTGCTGTGTGAAAAGTGTTCTGACTGAAAACTACATCGGCGATGACCGACAGCCAATGAGAGAGCAAGATACAGAGCAGCGGGGAGTTCGGGGAGGAGTTATAGACCACAATATCAGCAAGCATGGCTTCGTACACATAAACATTACAATTCTTTCAAACAGAAACAAAGCACAAACATTTGCTTGACCATCCGCAACAGCAGCACACTGAAAAGTTATGTATTATCCTCTAACTCTCGTTGCAGAACACACAATCCTTGTTCCTCGCGTCTCCCCAACCATTTCCTCCTCCATATTCTTCTTTTCTTTTTCTTGTTTTCGCTGCAAATCAGCGCACAGGCAATTCGTATTGCAAGCTTCTTGCGGGCTACCGTTTTTAATAATAATACCAGTCTCACGTGAGAACTCCGGTCTTGCACGCGTGATATCGCGTTGTTTCCTTGTCACATCTCGCGTGTGTTTGGTTGTGAAATGTAGTTTGCGTGCCAGACAGAGTTGTCGGCGATTCTTCCTATTGTAAAGTCATGCAGTGTGAAACCTTCTGTCGCCAATCCATCGTGCAGTGTGAACACAGAAGCGACTGAATGCTGGTCAAGATTGTCATGCAGTGTGAAAAGAACAGTGACCCGACTACTTTGAAAATCGTGCAGTCTGTACTCGGCTTTAGTTAACGCTAAGCTATACTGAAAGGAGGATGTCTGGTGGCACACAGAGCCAAAGGTAGCATAATTTCAAAATATTAGTTTATGTTTGTGTCAAAAAGTGTTCTTTGGAGTGTTTTTACCTGATTTACAATGTGGGATTACAATGATGTGCCGTTTTGCCGAAGTTAATATTGTTTGTATGCTCGCATGACTTATGTGTTGTTATTTTCTAACAGATGTTTTTGAGTCGCTCAATACATGCTGCATTCTAATATTCATACTTCGTTTGTCCAGGTATGTCATTGTGTAACCCCTGTATATTTGTTATTGTTCTGATATGTTTATTGTTTAAACTGATATGTCAAGTTTTATGTTTTAAGCTTGGTTAACGCTAAGCTATACTGAAAGGAGGATGTCTGGTGGCTCACGGAGCCAAAGATGTTTTTGAGTCGCTCAATACATGCTGCATTCTAATATTCATACTTCGTTTGTCCAGTCATTTCCTCTGTCCAGTGGGAGGAGAGTCAGCCAGAGACCTGTTGAAGGTTTTACACATACATACACAACGCAGAGTCTACATCACATCACTTGGGACCAGTTACAATGGTGCCGTGACCTTTTAAAGGTCCCGTTCTTCGTGTTTTTTTGAAGCTTTGATTGTGTTTATAGTGTGCAATATAACATGTGTTCATGTTTCGCGTGTAAAAAAACACAGTATTTTTCACATAATTTACTTATCTGTATACCGCTGTTTCCACTGTCATAAAAACGGGCTGATGACTTCCTTGTTCTATGAAGTCCCTCCTTCAGAAATACGTAACGAGTTCTGATTGTGCCAGCGGTTCCTGTGTTGTGATTCGACAGCTCTGAGCGCACCGTGCCCGGAAAAGTCACGCCTCTTACCATAACGGGGAGATGCATGCGCTCAGTGTTATCGTAAACATGTCTTTAATTTTACCTTATCAATTTGAGCCGGAATCAGACCCGGAGAACATAGATGAAGAGGATCGAGTAGAACCTGTGCAAACACGTCTTTTGCAGGATGTTTCACAATGGTAAGCTGTTTATTTACAGTAGGTAACGTTACATAGGCCTAAACATAGAACAATGATTCGCGTGGCTGCAGCTAAACCAGCATGTGGTTAAACAGTAAACAACAGATATAATCAACAAATAATTTAAACTGATCATAACAAACACAAACAATCGATGGTGTCCAGTTGAATTTCTACACTTTTTAAAAGTTTTGGTCGGATAAGTTTCAATTGCCATCTAGTTAACAAAGCTAAACAGCGTTGCCCTTTGTGTGATAAGTTACAGAAACTGTTAAACGCACCAACGTAAATAATAAAATACACTTACCGGTTGTGGTCCACAAACAACGCCTTCTCCAGACAAAGAGGGAACTGCTCCATCTTTCAAAAATAATCTTTGTGCGAATCCAGCATTAAACTGACTGAGATTGAGGAAGCTGTCCTCAGTAAAATGTGCTGCACATAGTTTAACATGTGGATTATAATTTTCGGGAACCGAGTTAAACATAAATTGTAACCACTGATTTCTAAGTACAGCGTCCCTGGGAAGGCCAAACAAAGGTGATTGGACTGCGGGATGAAAATAACAGCGTTTCGACGACATGGCGACAAACACACTTTACAAACGCAACTCTTGCTCTTCTCCGTGGGAGCGCAACAAGACCACGCCCCCTTTTTTGTGTATTCCTGTGGGCGGACGTTAGTCAAAACACAGTTTTAGTGACGTCATTAAAGAAGGAAGTAGAGGGATGTAGTCCAAACAGGCCGTTCGTTGTAGGCTATTTCTGTTAAATAAAATATCTCGCTTGGCATTGAACTTTGAGCTTTAAAATTTTACAGATTTTATTTATACTCTAACAACAACATTACACACTAACTAAAGTTGGAAACATGGGATCACGAAGAATGGGACCTTTAAGGATCCATCTGAAGATCGACGCCTGTTCGTTCGCCATGGGAGGCTGAAGTGACTGATTTTTAGGGGGTTTTTTTTTCTTTTCAAGGACTGAAAGGAAAGTGAATTGGACTCTTTTTTCTTTTCTCTCAGAAAACACAGCATCAATTTGCAATCAGACTTTCAACCAATTTATTTGCTGTTTGAATATTATTAGCTAATGCTGTTCAAAAAATTTTTTGTTTATTGTTCTAAAGTTGAAGTTAATTGATTGATAAAATAGGAAAACATGGCTGAGGGTATCTGTAAATTTGGGGAGGTGGATGAAAATGTGATGTAGTAATGTTAAAGTTCGTGTCAAGTCAAGTCAAGTCACCCTTATTTATATAGCACTTTTTACAATGCAGATTGTGTCAAAGCAGCTTTACATTGATAATTGGTATATAATTTTCCTTTTAAAGAATAGTGTCAGTGCAGGCAGATCAAAAGCACTGTTGAATAAATGTCAAGAATACTGTTGAATATCAAATGTCAAGTCAAATTAAATTAAATTAAATTAGGGCTGCACGATTAATCGTATTTTAATCACGATAACGATATCTGCTTCTCCCGATTGATTTTAAATAATCGTCACGATATTGGCCCACTCTATGAAAATGTATGGAGTCAAATTAATGCCTTAAAGTTTTGCACAAAAATAAAGTTTTGCAAAACACAAAAAAGAATTGAGCAATAAAAAAATGTTTTGCAAACAAAAATAAAGAATAGCAAAGGAAAAATAAAGTATTGAGCGGAAAAAAATAAGTTTTGCAAACAAAAATAATAAATTGCAAAATAAAATAAAGTAGTGCAAAAATAAAAATATAATCAATTACAAAAATCAATGACAGCTGTAATCCTATTTTATCTTTGCCACATATTTTTCATGCTCAAAACTACTAAATCATTTGCAACGCTCATTTTATTCTGCGTTTCAGTCAAGCGTGCGCTCACGATACCGCTTTTCTTTTGCGCTGCAAGTTTCTGCGCGGTTCTCTTTATGGCACTGCTTTGACGTGGGGGTGGAGTCAAGAAACGGGGGCACGCCCCGCGAAACACGTCATCGGCAGGAGACGCAGATCGGAACAGAACAGATCAAGCATAGAGACAGAGCGCATTTATTATAATCTGAAATCCACCGGGGAAAAACAATCCAACCGTCTCCAGGCTGCCTTCTTGTCTTTTCTGACTCATTACAAAAACAGAACAATGCCTAAAAGCTGCTGTGTGACAAGGTGTACAGCTAACAAGCTAAAAAACCCAGAAATAAGTTTTTATAAGCTGTCGACCCCAAAAAACGAATGTTTAAGGACACAAAAGTGGATACAGGCAGTGAGACAGAGAGCAACGGGTCATATTACTATAAGAAATGCATTGGAGGGGGTCGTAATCGGCGACAACATATGCTAAACAAACCAACAAAAACAAACCATTCATTATTTTTAACCATGTCAAAGAATTATTTCACCTGTCGCCGATACGCTTTCCTCCAATGCATTTCGCGGGGGCGTGCCCCCGTTTCTTGACTCCACCCCCACGTCAAACCAGTGCCATAAAGAGATCCGCACAGAAAAGTGCAGCGCAAAAGAAAACCGGTATTGTGAGCGCACGCTTGACTGAAACGCAGAATAAAATGAGCGTTGCAAATGATTTAGTAGGTTTGAGCATGAAAAATATGTGGCAAAGATAAAATAGGATTACAGCTGTCATTGATTTTTGTGATTGATTATATTTTTATTTTTGCACTACTTTATTTTATTTTGCAATTTATTATTTTTGTTTGCAAAACTTTTTTTTTTTCTGCTCAATACTTTATTTTTCCTTTGCAATTCTTTATTTTTGCTTGCAAAACATTTTTTATTGCTCAGTTCTTTTTTGTGTTTTGCAAAACTTTATTTTTGTGCAAAACTTTAAGGCATTAATTTGACTCCATAAAAATGAACATAATTTGGAAATATTGGAAGTAATATTAGGAATTTCGCTGTTTTATCTTTTGAAGTTCCTAAAGGTTTCACCAGTTTTCATAATGTTGATCAGCTAGAAATGATTGTTCTTTGCTTTACAAATTTGCCGGGCAATTTGAATCTGGTTTGTCTTATTGCAAACGAATTTTGTTGCTTTAAAATCTAATGTGAATACATATTACAAAGCGCTCACCAAAACCATGTTTTGTATTGATTTACCATCTAACGAAGTTATCATAGTTGGTTAAATTAAGTCGTTGTGCCACCTACAGGCCTTTTGAGTGAATTGTAGGTTGGTAAAGAACTTGCAAAATAGCCATAATTACATTACTCTTTTTGATATAATAAACGTAATTAATAATCGTGATTATAATTTTGAGGAAACTGTGGCACTGGCTGTCGTGTCGATGAGGCCTTCACAATGGATGATCTAGTCGACTCGATCTCTGCTGATACTTCAGGGCTGCGTTGTGGTCGTATCAAGGCGCCGGTCCTCGGTCTCATCTGGATACGGCCCGAATCCGGTTGACTACAGGTAAACCTCGGGATAAACAAATAAATCTTTTTCTGATGTAACGAGTACATCTGGTGTTATAGGAAGTGTTCCCAGTTCCGGCTGAACTAATTTATGCAGCCTAATAATCCTTTAACGGATTTGAAAATATAAATTTATAATGTGTTATGTGTATGCCAGGTTAAAGAGATGTGTGTGGGAAGGAAGCGGTCGGGGACGGCGAACAACTGCTGACTGAGCTTTTATTGAGAACAAAGTTCAACAGAAAGACTGTGCAACGCACAATAACAGCAACATTAATAATCCACAAAGGGCTTCACTCCAGATTCGGTAGACACAATCCACAAGGGCTTCACTCCAAGCAACGCGCTGTGCCTCAGTCAGCAGTTCCCCTCTCTCTCACGCACTCCTGCTTCTCACGGCGTCTTATCCCGTCTCCGCGCCAATCACTAGAGCGAGACACAGGTGTTCGTGATTTGTATTCAACCCACTCACTTACCAAGCGTCTCCCGCTATTCTCTCCGGTTGCAGACGTCGCTGAACCACGCCCCCCTCGCCACATGTGACATTTGACCAAAGTAGCCTACTTGGTAGGGGAAGGGGTCTTTTCAGAATACCTTCTGAACTTAGGACACCAGGGTCTTCTGACAGGGCATTTGATACACCCATTCTAACCTCCACAAGATATGTAGATCGTGCCATGGCAAATCCAGTTAACCAAAACCCAGATTTGGGTTCACTCATTAACGAAATAGCTGAAAAATTGGGTTAGTCCATTACTGCTCAGCTACGATCTGATAGAAGTGCACATGGCAGCAATCCTGAACAGCCAACTGAAATGACGCTGTCTAACGTCAAACTAGTGATGCAGTCAGACGTGAAAGAACCACCTGTATTTAAGGGGTGATGGCTCAGACAAACTCACTGTACAAGAGTGGGAAAATCTCATGTCTTTATATCTGAGAAAACGTGCTATTCCAGTTCATGAGCAGTCACAAGAAATTATGGATCGGCTTATGGGAAAAGCAGGTGATGTTGTGCGAATTAAACTGCGTAATTACACATCGGTTGACCACAGCAGAAATCCAGAATTGATTTTTGACATCTTAAAACAACATTTCAGCACAATCACCTACTCTAGTATGCCTCTAGCCAAATTTTACAATACTTTACCAATGCCATCCGAAGATGCAATGGAGTATTGGATCAGGCTGAACAAGACGATGGATGTTGCGAAGGAATGCTTAGAGAGACAAGGTCGACGTGTTTGTGATCCAAGTCATGAGATCAGTATGATGTTTATTAAGCATTGCCCAGATCTGTCCCTTTCAAACGTCTTCAAATTCAAATCAGCAGAAAAATGGTCAGCCTCTGAGATACAAGAGAGGCTTGATGAACATATGCAAGAACGAAAAGCTCAAACCTACGCAAAGTCACACAACCTGTATACAACAGAGCGTTGAGTAGGCACTCAGAGCCAGAATGTTGTTGAGATGTCTGGATCTAACCCCACTTTGTCTGTTTCAACTCCCTTAGCACAGTCTGGCGGTGACACTGACTGTATGAAAAGCCTAGTGAGTCTACTAGATCGTCTTGTCACTCAGCAGACCCAATTCCAAGCTAGCCCTCATCATCAAACTACTGTGTTTCAGTCTTAACCGCAAGCCATGCAGAGTTTGTAGATCCTTGGATCATTCAACTGTGTCTCATTGCAAGACGAGACAACAGATGTCTGAAGTGCTTGACTCCTGGCCATTGGAAAAAGGACTGCCCTCAGCGAGTCGATCATTGGCCAACATCATTTGGATAGTGATTCTAGCAGACCACCTCACCAGTTAAACTAGACGGCCCACGTCAGGGAAGGGGTGATGTGGGTATGGATGCTAATTCCCTTCATGAAGAATATGAACTTGCCCAGCTATATGAAGAGAACTGTAATAATGCTCCTAAGGGGACTAGGATAATTGTTCAGTCCAGTCATAAAGTTGAAGCTTTCAGTAGCCTTTTCTATGTTCCTGTTTACGTCAACAACCATGTTCAGCTCAGCGGCATGCTTGATTCAGGTTCTATGGCGTGTACAATCAGCAAAAATGCAGAAGAGAAAATCAGTTCAGCTAGTGTCTTGCCTGTGAAGAAACATTCTGAAGAAAACACTGTCTTGGTTGGCTGTGGCGGTCAGCATACGCAGCCTGAGGGTTTCTACGACTTAGAGATCCAATTCTGTGGCATCCAGTGTGTTGTTCCCTGTTTGGTCGTGCCTGGTCAATGTGATGATCAGTGTTGGGCACATTACTTTAAAAAAGTAATTAGTTATAGTTACTAGTTACTTCTCACAAATAGTAACGGAGTTAGTAATCATTATGAGTTACATCATTATAAAAGTAACTAATTACCAGGGAACAGTAACTTGCGTTATTCAAATAAATTGAATGCCCCCAATATTACATATAAGTCTAAAAATAAATTATTCTTGATGCGACTCCTGACTCATGATCCGCTCTTGCTCACGACATGAAATTTCTCTGTACTGTGTTGGTAGCCATTAAAGAAAACGTAGTTTCATATTTATGTTTAAATAGTCCTATGTTATGTTTTAAATCCATTTATTCGATTATGAAAAGTGAACAGCATGAGTAAGATGCATTATAAGATGCGCAAATATATCGGGAGACATGGCAGATATGATTTTGACCAATTCATTAAGTTTTGCTTTGTAGAAAGCCTTTCTTTAAAGTGAATTTCGTTTTGTAAAAATTGTATCTTAATTTTAATCAATGTTTCATCAACCAATTGCTTGGATTTAATATATAACAAGCAAATATAGCAGACAGTAAAATCATGACATGGAGGCGCGGGCGCGATCACTGGCGCGTGAACTGAAGCTGTCTTATAGGCTAAATGAACCGAAACTCAGAGGCTGCTTGCCTCGCAGACATAAGAAATATATCTATAGAATGCTTGAAATATCTACTTTAACGAAAATGAAGTAATTAAAAACGAAAAGAAAGAGGCTACTCTGATTATGTAGCCTAATCCGAATGAAATGTGCATTATCTCTCTAGGCGCGTCCATATGAGCAGATGATCAGCAATGAGAATCAGCAATGTCAACTTCATCTTTGCAGCCGACACTGATTCAGAAAACATTACTTTATTAATAAACAATTAAAATGTCTCCTTGCTGTTTTTGTCACACTCATAATCATTACTTTTGCCGGTTCTTTATGGCAATTATGCGTGCCCTTGAGTGCTATATAGCCTATATTATGTAAACGCTCCTTATTATGGTTTATTCTCTCCAGTATTTAAGAAATTAAATTAATATAAATGTGATTAGTCAACTAATAGCTTAAATGAACAACTACTAGTCGACTAGAAAAAAACTCATTTCACATATTTTCGATCAAGCATCAAAAAGGGTATTCTGGTTTGAGCTCGCACTTCGCGCGCATGCTCTGACAGACACACACACAGCGCATCATACATTATTATCAGTTTAAAATTATATTTGTGTATGACTAACCGCAGCACACACCAGAGAAAAAAACTTTGCAGGTCCTACGGCTGAGAGAGAGCCTACTCGGATGAAAACCGCTTCAGTGAGCTCAATTATAGTAATGCAGCATTTTTTTTTGTCAGTAACGGTAACGGCGTTGTAACGGGAGAAAAAGTAATTCGTTTGATTACTCGTTACTGAAAAAAGTAACGGCGTTAGTAACGCCATTTATTTATAACGCCGTTATTCACATCACTGGTGATGATCTTATATTGGGCTCTAATATCATCAAACACTTGATTCATGAGCTGAAGAACAGCAGCGATTATTGGGACGTTGCCATTAGACCTAACGATCAAATTAATGGAGATTCAACAGTTCTTGTCAATGTTTATGGGTGTTGAACGTTGGAAAGGGGAAACCGTCCCTGATAAAATAGGCACAGTCAAACTCACTCAAGCTGTAGTGCTTTTGCCCGAGCACAAACATTTGGTCTGGGGCCGTCTGCCACCTAACGTACCCATGTCACCCGGCAGTACAGTGATTGTTGAGCCAACCAATTCCAAAGCTTTGCCTCAAGATATTCTGGTTGGTCGCCTTGTTACACCACTCTGGGGTGACAGGTGGGTGCCTATGACAGTTGTAAATCCAACAAATAAAGTAGTCACTTTGAAAAGGAACTGCAAGCTGGCTGACATATTTCCGTGCATTGCATCTGAGGATTTTGAGATTTTCCAGGGCCTACATATTACTCCAGTGGAAAACAAGTCAGATGCCTCCTGTAATTTCTGTCCTGTTAACCAGATTGACAAAAGCCTGTTGGAACTGGGCCTTGGTGATATTAACATTGACTGGAGTCAGATTAGTGATGATTGCAAGTCTAAGCTAACAGAGTTATTAGCTGACTATCAAGACATCTTCTCTAAACACCCATTGGACTCTGGTGAAACCAAAGGATACGTACACCGTATACGGTTGACTGATGATCGACCCTTTCGTTTGCCTTATAGGTGAGTGCCACCTGCCCACTATGAGAAGTTAAGGCAAGTTCTCAATGACATGGAAAGAAAGAGGTATCATCAGGAAGTCTTCAAGTGAGTACGCATCACCTTTAGTGATGGTGTGGATGAAAGATGGTAGGGTTGCGTATTTGTACTGATTTCAGGTGGCTAAATGCCAGAACCGTAAAAGATGCGCATCCTCTGCCTCACCAGGCTGACTGCCTTGCCGCACTTGGAGGAAATTGCTTCTTTAGCACAATGGACCTCACGTCAGGGTTTTATAATATCCCAATGAATGAGGAAGACAAGAAATATACGGCTTTCATCCACACCGCTAGGCCTTCATGAATATAACCGTATGCTGCAAGGACTTTGTAATAGTCCAGCTTCCTTCATGAGGATGATGCTTGGAATCTTCTGAGACTTGAATTTTTCAAAGCTTTTGTGTTACCTTGACGATCTCCTTGCCTTTGCTCCATCGGAAAGTGAGGCTCTGTCTAGGCTGCACACAGTGTTTCAGAGGCTAAGGGAGAACAGTCTGAAACTGTCCCCTAAAAAATGTCATCTTCATCAAAGACAAGTCAAATTCCTTGGCCATATCGTTGATAGTGGAGGTGTGTCTGTTGATCCAGTAAAAGTGGACGTCATCATGAAGATAACAGCGCAAGAGCTGATGGAAAATGATGGTTGTACACCATCTGTCAAGAGAATAAAATCTTTTCTTGGTATGGTATTCTATTACCAACACTTTATTTCCAACTGCTCTTCTATCTCCAAACCTCTTTTCGGGCTTACAGCAGGTCAGAAAAGAAAAGGGAAGTTGCCCAAGGATAGGAAGCTCCAAAGGCTCTTACCGTAAACTTACCCCGTCTGACTGGACAACAGAGTGTCAGGTTGCTTTTGACCAACTCAAGACTGCCTTGTTGGAGAGTGTCATGCTTGCTCATCCCGATTTCAATGAGCCCTTCATTCTTTCTGTCGATGCCTCATTGGACGGCCTAGGGACTGTATTGTCGCAAGTACCCAAAGGTGAACTCCGAGCCAGAACAATTGCTTTTGCAAGTAAGACCCTCAGTGCATCACAGCGCAAATATCCAGCTCACAGGTTGGAATTTATGGCTCTAAAATGGAGTGTTTGTGAGAAGTTCAGCCATTGGCTGAAAGACCACAAATTCACCATCTGGACTGATAACAACCCTCTTACTTACCTCCTAACTATGCCAAAACTGGATGCATATGAGTTGAGATGGGTTTCAAAGCTTGCGTCATACACGTTCGTTTTGAAACACTTGCCCGGAAAAGCCAATGTGGTAGCAGACGCTTTGAGCCGCGACCCCTTTGTTAAACCGATTGGCCAGAGACTGTTGAATGAGCCATATTGCTCTTTAATTCAAGAAGCCAATGGGGTATACAAAGACTATGTTCATGATGTTTTCAGACTCAGTAGCCAAGTTGAACCCAATCGGCCCATGAGGAGTCTTTCACTTAGAGCTGACTACAACATGGATGAAGTCAGAGCTCTTTGTCAGTCTCATTGCAGTTGGACAGATGGAGCAGAGTCCAGAGCCATTCATTTAGTCCATCATGTTCAGACAATTTCAAGTTGCCAGGAATCTTTATCAGTGTTTTCTGCCCAGGAGCTTAAGCAGAACCAACAGGAAGATCCAACAATCTCCAAAGTGTTGTCATTTCTGGTCAGAAAGAGACGTCCATCAAGAAGAGAAAGACATGGTGCCAGTGCACAAGTGCTGAGACTGTTGAAACAGTGGAATAAGCTGGAAGATTAGGGATGATGTAATGTACAGAGTGACAAAAGATCCATTGTCTAAGAAGAAAAGATTCCAGTTTGTGTTGCCCTGTAGTCTAAAGGACAAAGCTCTGTCTGGTGTCCATGATCTTGCAGGCCATCAAGGGCAGGACAGCATGCTTTCACTTGCAAGACAGCATTTTTATTGGCCGGACATGGAAAAGAACATTAGGGAATATGTGAAGTGCTGTCAAAGGTGTGTTTTTGCAAAGTCCCCAGAACCTTCTGCTCGTGCCCCTTTGGAGAACATTAAAAGCTCAGCCCCAATGGAGTTGGTGTGCATAGATTTCTGGTCGGCGGAGGATAGTAAGCAACATTCAGTGGATGTCCTCGTAGTTACCGACCATTTTACTAAACTCGCTCATGCATTCCCTTGCACCAACCAAACTGCGAAGCAAGTTGCAAGAAAGCTTTGGGACAATGTGTTTTGTATCTACGGGTTCCCCGAAAGAATACACTCCGACCAGGGCACCAGCTTCGAGAGTAGTCTGATAGCGGAGCTTCTTCATCTAGCTGGTGTTGCAAAATCTCATATAACAGCCTACCATCCGACGGGCAATGGCAGCACAGAGCGTTTTAATAGAACCTTGGGTGGCATGCTTCAATCACTCCCCTTAAAGGCAAAACACCAATGGCCACAGCAAATCCAAACCCTCACATTTGCCTACAATGCAACTGTTCACGAAACCACAGGTTATGCACCCTTCTTTCTCATGTTTTGCCGAATACCCAGACTTCCGGTTGACATCATGTTTAATCAGGTACTCGATAATCCTGATGTTTCTGACTATGACTCTTATGCCAAGTCTTTGCTATCTTGCTTGAAAAATGCTATGCAGATTGCTCAGAAGCATTCATCTATCGAGCAACAACATCAAGCTCAACAGTATAACAAGCGTGTTAAAGGCACTCACTTGTCCGTGGGAGATCGAGTATTGGTCTGAACGCGGAAAAAGGAAGTTGGCCGATAAATGGGAGAATGGGGTGTTCACTGTTGTTGATGTGAATCCAGACATCCATGTTTATAGGATAAAGGATGCAACAGGCCGCACAAAAGTTGTGCATAGGAATCTGCTGCTTGAAGTGAACTTCTTACCAATTCCTGGCATTGATGAAGGGTCAAGTTTCAGTGAAACCGATCAGCCACTGATCTGTGCGGAGTCTAATCAAGACGATTATGGAGTGTATCAGGCACCAATGGCTAGTCAGCCTGATATACCAGATTTGTCCACTTCAAATGTGAAGATGTCGACTTTTTTGTCCACTGAGAGCTCATCCCAGTCTTTCTCTTATGATTCAGACAAGTCTTCTGTCTGTGAACCAGCACTTAGTCCTGTGACTGACATGACCCTACCTGATGACTTGACACTCTCTCTTCACTCAGATGTGGCAGACACAGTGAATTTAGGAATCGCTCAATATCCTGGTGCTGCCGATGAATTGTCTAAGGATGAAGGACATGCACAACATTCAGATGAAATTGCACAAAACTTACCTCCCTCACCAAACTTACTTTGCACTGATTCATCACAGCAAGCTGATGCGCACACTCATGCTGAGGTTGTTAAACCTGTTAAAACAAGAGTGGGGAGAATAGTTAAATCTGTAAACAGACTAATTGAATCTATGGTACAGATACCAGTTTTGAGGGTTCAAGATGTTTGAAGTGTGATTTGATTTCAATGTTTTTTTTGTGATTTGATGTACCGACAATGTTTGTGACCTAATGTAAAGTTTAAGAGGGCCAAGTGCGTACTAGGCGTCACATTAACTTAAGGGAATATGTGACTTGATCAACCTCCTATTTTCCTGAACCTTGAAATTGAGGTAACTTTTATGTAAGTTGCATGGATTAGATCGTACGTTTTCTCTTGTGCCAGTAAAGTTAATTGAAAAGATCTGCATGGTACTTTAAGAGATTTTGGTGAAAATAAGGAGGGGTGAATGTAACGAGTGTAAAATTAACATTATTATTTTCACTCAAAATCATTTCTTTCTAATTAAAAACTGATTCTCTTATTTTGAATATATTGTTTTATTTCATTGTATTATCTTTTGATTTAATTATGCTGGTATGTATATTTTTGGAATTTTATATATGATTTTGTAATGAAGTATCCTGACTTCGTCATACTCATATTCTAGGCAGAATGTGAGTCTGATACTGCTCCATTGCACTTGAATTATGGGTCGTGTCTTCACCGAACCAGTAAAAAAAAAAAAAACTCTGCACTCAATTGGATAGACCTACAACCAATCAGAGCAACGCAGTAAGTGACGTATGTTGAACTTGTACTTAAACTTTTGCCGAATCCCGTTGGAAGGACGGCAAACACATCGACAAATGCCTTGATTGCGGTTCTTTGTTCGTCTTTTAAAATTAATGTGCTGTCGATTTCTTTTATTACAGACGTGATAGCGGAATCTAAACATCTTACTTCTCCAGCTGCAGTCATCGTTGGTGAAAACCAATTCAACCCAAGCGCTCTTTGATGACGTGGGTGGTTACGTAACCGCAGATAGCCTGTCCATCATCGATTAAAGCCCACCCTGGCAATTTGATTGGCTCGGCCTTCTGGGAGCCGAGCATAATTACTCCACAATGGATCGAGTCCAGACCGAACTTCCTGTCCAAAAAATGTTGTGGGCGGGGTTCGGGCTGGCACCCAGGCTAGTAATGAAGTGTAATGAAGTGTACTGCCCCTTTAAGAAAACCTTAACTTTGGGCGCGTTTTCTCCTAGCTTAGTTAACGCTAAGCTATACTGAAAGGAGGATGTCTGGTGGCTCACGGAGCCAAAGGTAGTATAATTTCAAAATATTAGTTTATGTTCGTGTCAAAAAGTGTTATTTGGAGTGTTTTTACCTGTTTTACAATGTGGGATAACACTGATGTGCCGTTTTGCCGAAGTTAATATTGTTTGTATGCTCGCATGGCTTATGTATTGTTATTTTCTAACAGATGTTTTTGAGTCGCTCAATACATGCTGCATTCTAATATTCATACTTCGTTTGTCCAGGTATGTCATTGTGTAACCCCTGTATATTTGTTATTGTTCTGATATGTTTATTGTTTAAACTGATATGTCAAGTTTTATGTTTTAAGCTTAGTTAACGCCAAGCTATACTGAAAGGAGGATGTCTGGTGGCTCAAGGAGCCAAAGATGTTTTTGAGTCGCTCAATATATGCTGCATTCTAATATTCATACTTCGTTTGTCCAGTCATTTCCTCTGTCCAATGGGTGGAGAGTCAGCCAGAGACCTGTTGAAGGTTTTACACATACATACACAATGCAGAGTCCACATCACATCACTTGGGACCGGTTACATGAGCATCATTGTTATTTAGCCAAACAAGGTTATCTAAGTTAAAATATTCCTAGTTTGTGCTTGTTGCTTACAATACATTACAAAATAACTGACCTTAAAGAGAAAAAGAAATGGACTTACTAGCAGATTGCTTAAAAGCAGCTTTACAGTGAAAAAACGGGATAACACATACAATATTGTCATATATTTGTGATCCATGCAAAAAAAAAAATAAAAAAAAAATTATCTTCTAAACTTGATTTCTTTGCTTTCGATTAATGTAATTCTCCAAAATGTGCAATCTACTAGATTACATTACTTAAGGTGAATGTGAATTAATCAAGTACTTGAAAATGTTTTTTGCTGAAACTGCAGTTCCCAGCATGCTTTGCTTGGGACTTAAAGAGGAGAGTAAAAAGTTTATGGAAAAATTGAATGCCGATTAGATAGCCTTTTATGGGCCTAGCTTGGAGGCCTTTTGTTAAGGTAAAAGATGAATGATGTAATGGATAAAATGATGCTTTGAAAGATATCCATTCTGTGTAGAACGTTTGGAGGATTCTAGGTAAAACTACTTAGAGGTGTTGATAAGGGGTTTTAAATGGATGATTTATTGGAAGATCAGCTGTGAATAATGAGGGACTGGGGTTGGAATTGAATCCACTTCTGGCAAATGCATCCTGAATTTCTGAAATGATAAACAGGAAAGAAAGTCAGAAATTTGATTTTTGGAGCCTGGAAAGTGTTTCACAGTTATAATAAACTGATCGCAGGCAGAAATCCAGATGAGGTGTTTGAGGATGGGCATTAATGCGAGGGAGTGAGAGCAGTCTTTGTTAATGCAGTGCACGGTTGCTTCCTAGTCCATTGCGACAACAATGCTTTTGGCTGACCACTCTTTCCGCCATAGTGACAACAATAGGATAGAGCTCGAACAGGGCCGAGGAGGCTGAGGACTAAGGTATGTCTAGGAGCTTGGGGGCCAAGGAGATGTGAAAGAGATGCATTTGTTGTAGAAAAAGGTAAGACCATTCCACTGATTAAGGAAAGTTAATTTAAGGTAACTCAATTTTGCACTCGCAGGATAAAGGAATTTGGTCTTTCAGTGTGTGAACTTGCAGAATTATGCACATAGCAAGGTTTAGGTGGCCAAGCAGTGAGAGGAGTTAGCATTTACAGCAATTCGGACAGTCTAGGAGATTGGACCAAAGTAATTCTATCAATTTTTTCATTAGGCAGTGAAGTTCCCATTAATGTGAGTGTAAGTTCCCATAATTTCCCATAAACTCAATGGATGTGGCTGTACCCATTGAATTATCCTGAGTGATCGGAATCCCAAGCTTTGCAAAAACCTTTTGGACCATGAGGAGATGCACTGCAGGGATGGCATCATGTGGTGAGATGATTAAAATACCATTGAGGAAATGTAGAAGGTAAAGAATTGCATAATTATTGGACAGAATCCAGCATATCGCTTTGGATAGAGTGTCAAAAATTTTGGGGCTGCTTTTGCAGCTGAAAGTTTTGCCGAGATCTGTTCAACTTTATACAAAAGAAGAACGACTTACAGGAGTGACAACCAATAGGAGTGAAGTCAGTGGAGCGCACGTGATCCGTCTCTCTTCAGTGCCGAGGCAAGATACAAGTTAAGTTACAGTACAACAAATTGGCAACGAGGTGGTCTGAATTTATATTTTGCAATGATGGCTACACTAAATGCTCCATTCCCAGACTTATTTCTGCCTTGCCTAGGTGAGCCAGGCATTCCATTCACAACGTGGATCAGGATGTTCTGCCACTATCTTCCTCAGCATGGGAGCTACAAGTGATGATTGGCCAGAAGGAAGGAAAAGAGCATTGCTGCTTCATTGCTTAGGGACTGAAGGGCAAAGGATTTTTATACTCTACCACACACTGGAGATACACTAGACTCTGCTATCAATGCATTGAGTACACATTTCACACCTGCCATAAATGTCATGGTAGAATGTCAGAATTTCCAGAAACAGGTGTAAGTTGCTCACAAGTCCATAGTGAACTATACTGCTGCACTTAGACAGCAGCAACTTGTGGCTTTCCTAATACAGAGGATATGAGCCGAGACCAAATCATTGAGCATATGTCAGATCCCGGATTCGTGAGAGACTGCTTCTAAGACCTAACCTCACATTGGCAGAAGCTATCGCAACTGCAACCCAAGCTGAGTCTGCATCAGAACAAGCAAAGGCCATAGGAGAGCGGAGCATTCCTGTACAAGCTGTTAAAATTCAACAAAAGGCCCATCAGCACAAAGAGTAAAGAACCACGTCCACCGCAAAGACTATTCCAAAACCGCATACAACTGCTGCACGTGCACACGCTCATGTTTTTGTTGTGGTTCTAGTGGACACTTGGCCAATGTAAAGGAGTGCACAGCAACAAGAGCAATGTGTAAAAACTAAAAAGAAAGGACAGAAAGAACACTTTGCACGCGTGTGTCGTTCAACTTCAACACACACTGTTAGATAAGTTGAGTTACCTGAGTATACCTTACTGTTAATCCAAGGATCCAGCATGCTAAATAAAATCCAGTGTGTTATGTGGGCATCCAAATGCCAAATTCCTTTGCCACTGTGGAACTGACAGCAGATACCGGTGCTTCAGTATCAGCTCTGTCTCGATCTGTGTATGGAGAACAATTTCAAGAGTACACATCTGCAGCCATCGACCATTAGTTACGACCAACGAGTTACTTACTCGTGCTCACCAATTGTTGTAACACAAAAGAAAACGTGAGGAATTACAATTTGTGTTGACTTGCGGGAGCCTAATAAGGTGGACGCTTACCCTTTTCCGCACATGGACGAGACTTTAGCTGCCTTGTCAGGATCAAGTTTTTTCCACCATTGATCTGTTTTCCGTCAATCCTGTCTGCGCTTTCTCTGAAACATGATGAATGGGCATGGTATCTAACCTGCTGGAGAACATCTGCAAGCAATAACGTAGGCCCCGGCCTCAATTGATGTCACCAGTCTGCGCTCCTTCCTGGGTATGTTGTCCTGGTATGAACAAGTACATATCTAATTATGCCACACTCATTGAGCCATTGCGTGCATGTCTGTGCCAGGATTCTGAATTTGAATGGACAGATAAGGCCCAACAAAGCTTCATGGATGTAAAGAAATGCTTAGTGGACAGTCCAGCACTTGCTCTGTTTAACCCAGAACTTCCAGTCATAGTGCCCACTAATGCATCGGATTATGGTCTGGGAGCAAAATTATCACAGGTGCACCCAGATCACAGTGAACGCACAATGGCATTTGCTTCACGAACTTTAACCCCAGCCGAAAGGCGTTATTCAACTGTGGAGAAAGTGACTTTAGTGTGTGTTTGGGCTGTTGAGAAATGGTGAACATACCTCTGGGGCATATGCTTCACAATGCGCACTGATCATCAGGTGCTAACAACCCTACTGTCTACATGGGGAGCTGGTCGTGCCGGGACGTGCATTGCTCGGTGGTCAGCTCGTCTTCTGTGCTTCACGTATGACATTGTGTATAGAACTGGGTCATCAAATCATGGGGCTGACTGCCTATCATGGTTACCTCTTCCGCTTACCTCTGCCTCCACCTGTGATGATGAGCCAGAGCTAGGTGCTCTACTGTCTACTGCCCTGACTGTGATTTCCCCATCTGAGTTCGAAACTGCTGCAGCCTTGTGTCCTGAACTGACTTCTGTGCACACTCAAAAGAACACGTTCATCAAACAGCTGTGGTAACTAGGATCAGTCTACAAACACGGTGAGTCATGTCATCCTCTCCTAGCATTTTTTACCTGTTCCATTTGCCACATGTTCAGCATAGCGCTCTCTGCCAGCGACGAGGGATTTACATGTCATAAATGTAGGGAAATAGTCAGGCTGACATAGAGAATTAGAATTAGAGACACGCATCCAAACTTTAATCGAGGATAGTAAGAATGCAGGGGCTTCAGATACTGTTTTGGATGTGACTACCTTAGTGAACTCATTGTACATTGTTCGGTTCCGGCTTGTAGGCAATTGGGTAACGGTGAGGCAGCCTAGCCACGGAAAACACCACTCTTCCATTCCAATAAGAACATCAAACAGGTTCTCCCCACTCAGTGACGCACCCACTGAGAATCCTGTTGAAAGTGCCCTAGTTATTGGCGATTCTATTACACAGAACGTGAAAATAGAGACACCAGCCACCATAGTCACATGTTTGCTGGGAGCCAGAGCACCTGACATCAAAGCAAATTTAAAAGTGCTGGCTAATGCTAATCGTAAATACTCTAAAACTGTTATTCACGTCGGCACTAATGATGTTCGACTTCACCAGTCGGAGATCACTAAAATTAACATTAAAGAGGTCTGTGAACTCGCAAGTACAATGTCAGGAGAAGTAATTTGCGCTGGTCCCCTTCCTGTTCGTCGGAGTGATGAGATGTCTGGCTGGCTGTCTAAGTGGTATCCGCAAAATAATATAGGTTTCATAGACAATTGGAAAAGTTTTTGGGGCAGACCTGACATGTTGAAAAGAGATGGTATTCATCCCTCTTGGGATGGTGCTGCTCTTCTCTCTAGTAATATGGCACATAGTCTTAGAACTGAAACATGACAAACTGGGGCCCAAGTCAGGAAGCAGACAGACTGGCTAAACCGACCATCTGCTAGCTGCCTCACGTTACAGAAGTCAGATAATTCCCAACACATAGAAACTCTTACACCTAGATATTATCACATAGAGACTGTGTCTGTACCCCGAATTAGTAAAAACAAAAAACTTCCAAACCCATTTAATGGTAAAAATTTAATTCATAATAGAGATAATAATGATAAACAAATGATAAAACTTGGGTTGTTAAATATTAGATCCCTTTCTTCAAAATCACTTATTGTAAATGATATTATTACAGACAGTAATCTAGATGTGCTGTGTTTGACAGAAACTTGGCTAAAACCGGACGATTACATTACTTTAAATGAGTCTAGCCCTCAAGATTATGATTATCGACACAATCCTTGTCAGAAAAGCAAAGGGGGAGGTGTTGCTGTAATTTATAGTAATATTTACAGTATTAGTCAAAAGTCTTTCAAATATAATTCCTTCGAAGTGATGGTACTTTACTAGAGATGTTCCGATACCCCTTTTCCATTCCCGATACCGATACCTGAGCTCAGGGTATCGGCCGATACCGAGTACTGATCCGATACCTGGGTGCAGAGCTCTGAACCGTTTCAAGGAATGAAAACGAAAACGGAAACAACGAAGTTTTGACCGGAATGGAAACGGAAACTGAATCAAATTTAATCATTTTGAACAGAAACGCTCATTTGAAATGGCCATTAACCGGTTAATAACGTTATTTTTTCGTTCTATTTAATATTTTGATTTGGCAGTCAACCAATCACAAATTCAAATAGTACAGCCTATGCAAATGTGACGCTGAATGCATCCAATGAGTGGAATGCCTGCGCTCAGGCTCTACAGTGAGCTCACGCGCTGACGCGCTCAGCCCAGCTTGTCAAGTCATCATAGGTTAGTCACAATGGCAATGCCCTGGCATTAGTTTTTCTGATGATATATGTCACCAACAGTCAAGCATTAGGCCTACATTTAAATGAAAATGAATGTCAAGTACGCTAATATGCAGCTTGTTGTGTGTTTTGAAACCAGCCAAAATTACAGGATATGTAGAACATGAGATCACACAACGCCACATCACGCACATGCAGCGGTTCAGAATAAAACTATAGGCTAACATAACACATATACAATAAAAGGGAATATTTAGGCCTATAGGCTACGTGAAATATTTCACCATATAATTAGGTCTACAGATTAACAAAACGAAAGTGGTTCATTGTGGCGCACTCCAACAATCTAGGAAAGGAAACAGACATTCTGCTTGTTTTCGTTATTTAAATGTCTTTTGTAAATGTATGAATTATGTTTTTAATTCCTTTTAAATTCCAAACATAAACCATAAATTACAGAGTACAGTTTAGGAAAAAAACATTACAGTGGTCACGCCGGCACCTCATGCGCGCGCACACAAATTCTTGCATTGCTTACTTGATATCACAGCTGTTAAATATTAAAATAAAATACAATCAACCAAACATATAAAACCTTACACTGCTCAATTAAATTCTGTAAAACAATCTGCCGTCCCGTGACCACCACCTGACTGTGCTGTTATGTGAAGGATGTTGTCGATAATGCGAGTGAAGTACAAAGCTTGCATAATAAACAGCCTAACAGCCTAAGGAATAGCATTCCTCTCGAAAATGGAAACTGCCGAATGAGAAAGGTAGGCTTCAGATTCACTTTAAATTAATTAGTCTAGCATCTTATTTAGTTTTATTTCTAATAAATAACCCTGTTTTTCACTTCTTCGCTGCTCTAAAACAGTGGTTGCTTATGGCAACACAGCACAACTTTCTGCGTTTGCATTCTGAGCCGCAAAGAATTGATTTCCGATTTGCTGCGTTAAGCAAAGATAGCGGGCACAACTAGATATTGTTTAAGAAAATGGTATCGGATCAGTACATGAGTTTAATCGCCGATACCAATGCTAGAATTTTTTCTGGTATCGGTGGCATTTCCGATACTAGTATCGGAATCGGAACAACCCTATACTTTACGTAACATTATGTAAGTTGACATTTGTGCTGGCTACTGTATACAGGTCACCAGGACACCATACAGACTTTATCAAAGAATTTGCTGATTTTCTATCGGAGTTAGTACTAGCTGCAGATAAAGTCCTTGTTGATGGTGATTTTAATATCCATGTAGATAATAAAAAAGACTCATTGGGATTGGCATTTGCAGACATTCTAAACTCTATTGGTGTTAGACAACACATGTCAGGTCCCACTCATTGTCGTAATCATACTTTAGATCTAATATTGTCACATGGAATCGATATTGATGTAACGTGAGGCAGCTAGCAGACGGTCGGTTTAGCCAGTCTGTCTGCTGATTTTTTCCTGTCCTGGGCCCCAGTTTGTCATGTTTCAGCTCTAAGACTATGTGCCATATTACTAGAGAGAAGAGCAGCACCATCCCGGGACGGATGAATACCATCTCTTTTCAACAGGTTAGGTCTGCCCCCAAAAATTTTCCAATTGTCTATGAAACCTATATTATTCTGCGGACACCACTTAGACAGCCAGCCATTGAGTGATGATAATCTGCTATCTCATCACTCCGACGAACAGGAAGAGGGCCAGAGCAAATTACTTCTCCTGACATTGTACTTGCGAGTTCACACACCTTTTTAATGTTAATTTTAGTGATCTCCAACTGGTGAAGTCGAACATAATTTGTGCCGACGTGAATAATAATTTTAGAGTATTTACGATTAGCATTAGCCAGCACTTTTAAATTTGCTTTGATGTCAGGTGCTCTGGCTCCCGGCAAACATGCGACTATGGTGGCTGGTGTCTCTATTTTCACATTCTGTGTAATAGAATCGCCAATAACTAGGGCACTTTCAACAGGATTCTCAGTGGGTGCGTCACTGAGTGGGGAGAACCTGTTTGATGTTCTTATTGGAACGGAAGAGTGGTGTTTTCCATGGCTACGCCACCTCACTGTTACCCAAGTGCCCTGCTGCGCGGGCTCTACAGCCAGAACCAAACAATGTACAGAGTTCACTAAGGTAGTCGCATCCAAAACAGTATCTGAAGCCCCTGCATTCTTACTATCCTCGATTAAAGTTTGGATGCGTGTCTCTAATTCTGAGATTCTCTCTGTCAGCCTGACTATTTCCCTACATTTATGACATGTAAATCCCTCGTTTCTGACAGAGAGAGCTATGCTGAACATGTGACAGATGGAACAGGAGATGATGCTGGGAGAGGATGACATGACTCACCGTGTTTGTAGACTGATCCGAGTTACCACAGCTGTTTGATGAACGCGTTGAAAAAGGAGTGCGTGAGAGACTGATGACACTAGCTATTAGCTATATAAATAAAGGTGACTTGACTTGACTCAAATCGCTTAAGGATGGCCAGTTTCCGTAAAAGCTGTGCATACCGACCTTCAGCCTTACTATCATGTAAGGCAGTGGTTCCTAAACGTAATATGCGTGCCCCTGGGGGTACGTGATATGACAGAGGGGGTACGCAAACAAAATGCTGAGTTTTGCCGTTCATTTAATTCATCCCCACCTTAAAATAACATTAAAGCCGAGCATTTATTTCAGGGCACAATGACATCTAATCAAAATACCACATCTTTTGCGGCCAAACTGACTAATACCATTTCCATATAAGCAGCGTGCATATGGGTGCTGATAGGTTACATCAGAGTCTGCTGCCATTCTCAACAATGTACCTGCAGATTTAGCACTTACTAGCATGAAAAACAAATAGCCTGGCACGGAAGGTGCATAGAGATCAATTTAAGATTTAAACTCTTGATACAAAACATACCTTTTGTGAGTTCTTGGTATTAATGTTAATAATATTATACGAGCAAAAATGCACATCCAAATATCCACAAGTTTGCAAACTGATTTTATAGAACAGTTCAACAAACAAACGGGTAATATTAAGTGATGTTCTTCACAATATTGTCAGTATTTACTCTATTTTGCAACGAAATAATAGTTCCAACGAAAGCCAGAGCAGAATTACAACAGACACAGCAGTGTTTCGTGAATGAATCTGTGAACAAATCTGTGGCGAGGGGGGCGTGGTTCAGCGAGGTCTGCAACGGGAGAGAGCGTCAGGAGACGCATGGTGAGTGAGCGGGTTAAATGTAAACCATGAACACCTGTTTCTCATTCCAGTGATTGGCGCGGAGACAGGATAAAATGCCGCGAGAAGCAGGAGTGTGTGAGAGAGAGGGGAACTGCTGACTGAGACGCTGGTGCGCGACAACACTGCTGGAGTGAAGCCCTTTGTGGATTGTGTATACCGAGACTGAAGAGAAGCCCTTTGTAGATTAATTTGTGATTTTGTTGTGCGTTGCACAGTCTTTCTGTTGGACATTTTTGATTTGTTGAATAAAGCTCAGTCAGCAGTTAAACGCCGACCCCGTCCTCTTCCTTCCCTATGAACTTTGATCTTACTACACTGGTGTCGAAACCCGGGAAGGAAGACGGGTGGCCGCTGCCATGCAATCAACGTCCTCCACCCCATTTGCGGATATCATTGCCTCCCTCGCGGTCCTACATCAGGAACAACACCAGGCCCTGCTGGATCTGAGGAACGACCAGGAGCGTTGTTTCCAGACCATCGTACAGACCCAGCAGGAGGACCGCGAGAGGTTCCGGAGCTGGATCGACCGGGAGGTTCGCACGGAGACCATCGGGCAGCTGGCTGTGCCCACCCACCTGCCCCTGAATAAAATGGGTCCCCTGGACGACCCCGAAGCCTTCCTCGACCTATTTGAACGATCTGCTGAGGCGAGTGGTTGGCCGCGGGACCTAATGGTCAATGAGGTTGGTCCCGCTGCTCTCGGGGGAGTCGCAGGTGGCGGCACAGCAG
Organism: Megalobrama amblycephala; assembly: GCF_018812025.1. Taxonomy (NCBI): domain Eukaryota; kingdom Metazoa; phylum Chordata; class Actinopteri; order Cypriniformes; family Xenocyprididae; genus Megalobrama; species Megalobrama amblycephala. The sequence goes on from NC_063067.1 coordinate 22,248,168, forward strand.
CTGCCAGTGCAGAACCTCCTGGTCTTCGACGACCTTCGGCAGGCCATCATCCAGCGGGTCGGTCAGACCCCGGAGCAGCATAGACAGCATTTCCACTCCCTGGATTTGGGCGAGTCCGGCCGGCCCTTCATGATGGCCCAACAGCTCCGGGACTCGTGCCGCAAATGGCTACTGGCTGAGGGAAGCTAAAGGCTACTGATATTGTGAAGCTAAAGGCTCACCTGCGGGCTGGCTTTCTCTCGGATCCTTCCCGCGAATCGCCTTACGGCGGTTCTACTATCTGGCGCCCGCGGGACGTGGCATACCGGTGGCTTCGTCATGTTCTCCCCGCGCACCCGAGCCCTGTTTTTCGTTCCGGTCCCTCGTTCCGGAGCCTCGGCTCCAGACGTCGGGGAGTGACTCACAGAAATCTGCGCACGCTAAAAAGAGCGTCCTCATCTCCTGTTATCATCCCTCCACCGAAGATGGCATTATTAAATGCCCGTTCTTTGGTGAACAAGACCTTCCTACTAAATGATTTTTACTCAGCTCACAACTTGGATTTTATGTTCATCACGGAATCCTGGATAAAGGTTGGTGATCTAACTCCGTTTTCTGAACTGATCCCTGCTGACTGTACATTTTTTAACTCTCCTCGTCCGAGTGGACGAGGGGGTGGCATAGTAACTATTTTAAAGAACTCCCTCTCTGCACGCTGTCGATTGGTCCCTGGAACGGCCTTCTCCAGCTTTGAGGCTCAGTTTCTTCATTTGGACTGGAACGGTCCTGTATGTCTAGTGGTGATTTATCGTCCTCCGCACTCCACTAAGGATTTCATACAGCATTTCACTGAACTGATTGGCAATATTGCCACAAATTACGACCGCTTCCTATTGGTGGCCGACTTTAATATCCATGTCTGCTGTCCGTCTAACCCCTTATCACATGAGTTTCTTAATATTATTAATGCTTTTAATCTTTCCCAGTGGATAAATGACTCTACACATATTTTGGGTCATACGTTGGATCTTGTACTCTCATATGGGTTTGATGTGACTGATGTTGTGCTCTCTGATTTTATGATTTCTGATCATAAGCCTATATTATTCACAGTATCTCTTCCAGAGCTCTCTCATTCTTCTAATACAACTTTAAGTCTCTCTCGTTTCTACTCTCCTCAGTTTAGCACAAATTTTAACTTGTGTTTTGCTGAATGTGGCTCACAATTGAACTTGGATCAACCATTATCTGACTTGGATGCTGATCAACATCTGAGCCTCCTGAACTCTGCCTGGCTTAAGGCAGCAAATGCAACTGCCCCTCTTAAGCCCCACAAACAGAAATCTAAATCTGATCTGTGGCAAAACTCTGATACCCGTCTCTTAAGACAGAACTGCAGAAAGGCAGAACGTAAATGGAAACAAGACAGGCTGCATATCTCTCTTCAAATGTTCAGAGACTCACTTACATCTTACCAGACTGCAGCTAAGTCTGCAAAAGCTGCATATTTCTCTAACCTAATTGAAACTAATCATTCTAAACCAAAGGTTTTGTTTTCAGTTATTCAATCTGTTACCAATCCTTCTGTTAACACTTTGCCTGTTGCCTCTGATGCTCTATGTGAAAACTTCTTGAGATACTTTAGTGACAAAATTACGAACTTAAGACTTGGTGTCTGTCCCACCTTAACGTTAACCAATTCTCCAATTATGTCACCTGCCTCTGCATTTTTGGATGCTTTTGAACCCATTAATCTCCAGGAATTGAAGGAGGTGATTGTCAATCTTAAACCCTCATTTTGTCCGAGTGATATTATTCACCCCAAATTTTTAAATTAATTATTGATTCGATTGGGCCTGGTCTGTTATCTTTTGTTAATAAGTGTCTCCAAACTGGCTCTGTTCCTGCTGACCTTAAAGTCGCCACAGTCACTCCTCTGCTCAAGAAGCCTTCACTGGAGCCCACTGTCCTGAAAAAATTTCGTCCTATTTCTGTTTTACCTTTTATTTCAAAAGTTTTAGAGAAAATTGTGCTGAATCAACTTCAACATTTTATGACTAGCAATTCTATTTATGAGGTTTTTCAGTCTGGTTTTAAGTCTGCTCACAGCACTGAGTCCGCCCTTCTGAGAGTGCTAAACGACATTTACCTCTCTACTGACTCTGGGGACTCTGTGATTCTTATTCTTTTAGATTTATCAGCCGCTTTTGATACCATAGACCACTCCTTACTATTAGCTAGACTAGAGTCTTGGGTAGGTCTAAAAGCTAACGCTCTGAAATGGTTTCAGTCATACCTATCTGACAGAAGATTTTTAGTGAAACTGGGTAATTTTTCCTCTTGCCCTGCTCCTCTGACCTGTGGCCTTCCACAAGGCTCTATCTTAGCTCCCTCTCTTTTCTCTCTGTACATGCTCCCTTTGGGCTCTATTCTACGAAAGCATGGTGTGTCCTTTCATTTCTACGCAGATGACACTCAAATCTATCTTCCAGTCAAGAAAAACAATTCCACTGCTATCACCTCTCTTCTCCAATGTTTAGAGGAGGTTAAACTATGGTTAGCACAAAACTTCCTCTTCTTAAACAAAGACAAGACTGAGGTAATTGTATTCGGTCCCAATGAGAACTCTCAGTGTACAAGCCCTGAGCTAGAAAGTTTATCTGCTTTTAGATCGACACGGGTGCAGAACCTAGGTATTATTATTGACCAGCATTTAAAATTTGACAGACATATCTCCTCTGTTATTGGATCCAGTTTTTATCAGCTTCGCTTACTGTCTAAAATCAAAAACTTTCTCACCCCAAAAACTCTCGAAATGGCTGTTCATGCATTTGTTACGTCGCGTCTAGATTATTGCAATTCCTTATATTGCGGTATATCTAAATCTCAAATTGCCCGACTTCAGCTAGTCCAAAATGCTGCTGCCAGACTTCTCTTAAAGTGTCGCAAACATGAACACATCACTCCGATTCTTAGATCCCTTCATTGGCTGCCGATTTGTCAGAGAATTGACTTTAAAATTCTCCTATTCGTTTACAAATCCCTACATAACAAAGCTCCTGTTTATCTATCTGAACTCCTTCACTCCTATACTCCACCCAGAAGCCTCCGTTCCTGTGATCAGGCTTTGTTGGTCGTTCCACGCACTAGACTGAAGCGTAGAGGTGAGCGTGCATTTGCGGTAGCAGGGCCACGACTCTGGAATACTCTACCTTTAGAGATCAGGCTGGCCCCTTCCTTGCCTATTTTTAAGTCCTTGCTAAAAACTTTTTTATTCTCTTTAGTGTACTGATCTCCATGATATGTTAACTTTTAATAGGTGGTTTTATATATATATATTTTTTCTTTTTTCTTCTGGTTTATTTTGTTGTATGTGTGATATTCTTTCTCTTCTGTAAAGCACTTTGGTCAGCCTGGGGGCTGTTGGAAATGTGCTATACAAATAAATTTGAACTTGAACTTGAACTTGAACTCTCTCCACGGAAACCATTTAACCCTCTCTCTGCCACTAGAGCGGCGGGCAGGTCTGGGCCGGCCTGGGCCGGCCTGTTGGCGTTGCGGGGACCCGGAGCATTCTGTGGATAGGTGTCCAGTGATGGAGGTCCCGGACGACCCGCAGGCTGCCCCTGGTCAAGCTGGCTGGTACCAAATACCTGTGAGTATCAAGGGGGGTACCTATCAGGCTTTGGTGGACTCAGGATGTAACCAAACCTCCGTTCATCAAAGCCTGATTTCATCCGGGGCATTGGATACAGGCTGCATGGTTAGGGTGCGGTGTGTGCACGGGGATGTGGTGAAATATCCTATAGTGCCCGTCATTATTCAATTCAGGGGTCAAAAGCATAGTGTTGAGGTGGCAGTTAATCCGCACCTCCGGCATCCGATAATTTTGGGAACGAATTGGCCAGCGTTTAATAAATTATTGGGGTGTTTATGTTCGGATGCCTCTTGGGGGGAAAAAAAATCACTGGATAAGGATGTGCGAGTGCAGGTGGGAGAGACTGATCAGGGACCAGTGAGTTCAGCTTCAGGGGAACAGAGCGAAATCGGAAGACGTATTCTTTCAGACCGCGATGATTTTTCCCTAGAGCAGTCTCACGACGAGACACTAAAACATGCGTTTGAAAAGGTCAGTACCATCGATGGTCAGCCTCTCCAGCCTGGACGTCCTGGCCGGGCATTCACGAGAATGTGCGCAGGTGGTGCGTGTCTTGGCCGGGCATTCACGAGAATGTGCGCAGGTGGTGCGTGTCTTGTCGTGAATGTCAGTTGGTAAATCCACCGGCCACCCCAAAAAACGCCTTTGCACCCTCTCCCATTAATGCAGGTCCCCTTCGAAAGAATTGGTATGGACCACATCGGGCCGTTAGAGCGATCAGCGAGGGGGCATCGCTTTGCAATAGTCATTGTGATTAAAGGTGGTACAGAGGATGTTTTGTTTTATACATTTTTGCAATATTACTTGAAACTGTCTTTACTAACTGATAAAAGACTATTTATTAGGTGGACTGAAAGGAATATTATTAATATACATCATCTGTGCACGAGGTAGGGCCTTAAAAACATCAGCCAATCGTTTACGTGATCATCGCGTAAACGATTGGCCCTCTGGCTTGTCAATCACTGCCATTGTGAGAGGCGTGCGCGGATTGGCCCTCTGGCTTGTCAATCACTGCCATGACGTTCCTTGTGAGAGACGCGCGGCTGCGCACTCTAGTAACTTTCCACACTCCGCATGCAATGTTTTTGTCAGGAGACAGGAGTAACAACTGCAGATTATGAGTTACCTGCGGTGAGTCCGACATAATGAATCCACTAAGTGTGTGCGCGGCTTAACGATTGTAAGGCCGATTATGAATGTAAATTGATACTTATGACTGATCGCGCTCAAACGCGTCCAGTCAGAGCCAGTTGCGTTCAGTCTGCGATTACAGTCGGTGTTCAAATTCCATGTGAAAGAATATAAATCTGCTTCAGGAGCAGGAAACAATCGCCGTATGTTGAGCACAGTCAGAATGTTTTAGCTAGTCGTTAAATGTGTGCCCGGCTTAATAACACAGCGAATGCCGGTGGTAAACAAACACTCGTGCACGAGTTTTGGGAGGCGTTCACTTGAAATGAGCTGTGAAGGAGGGGGGGTTGTTCTTCCGCATGCGCTCATTTCAAAAACTCAGTCGACGAAAACATCCTCTGTACCACCTTTAATGCAACGCGATATCCCGAAGCAGTGGCTCTCCGCAACATTTCCACTAAGAGTGTTGCGGATGCACTGTTTAGTTTAATCTCCCAAGTGGGGATTCCGAAAGAAATCCTAACTGATCAAGGCACAGCGTTTATGTCACGCACGTTACGTGAACTTTACGAATTGTTGGGCATTAAATCGGTTCGTACCAGCGTCTTTCACCCACAAACGGACAGGCTGGTCGAACGTTTTAATCGCACGCTTAAATCCATGATTCGTAAATTCGTTCAAGAGGACGCCAAAAATAGGTGATAGGTGGTTAGAACCCCTGTTATTCGCAGTACAAGAGGTTCCGGAAGCCTCCACGGGGTTTTCCCCCTTCGAGCTTCTCTTTGGACGCCATCCCCGCAGGGTACTGGACGTCCTGAGAGAGACTTGGAAGGACGGACCATCTCAGGCCAAAAACGAAATTCAGTATGTGCTGGACCTCTCGCCCTCCCAGCTCACTGATTTATCTAAATTAAAAGCAGAGTTTGCTGACTTGTTCTCCCCCCTACCGGGTCGTACGGATCTCATTCAGTACCACATCGAGACAGAGCCAGGCGTGGTCATTTGCAGCCGGCCATATAGATTACCTGAACACAAGAAAAAGGTAGTTCAGGCAGAATTAGGTGCAATGCTTGAAATGGGAGTAATAGAAGAATCCAGCAGTAACTGGGCGAGCCCGATAGTTTTGGTTCCCAAAACGGACGGCTCAGTGCAGTTCTGTGTGGATTATCGCAAGGTGAATGCAGTGTCAAAGTTCAACGCGTATCCAATGCCGCGGGTGGACGAATTGCTTGACCGGCTGGGTACGGCTCAATTTTATTCGACACTGGACATAACGAAGGGATATTGGCAGATCCCCTTGTCGCCACTATCCAAAGAAAAGACAGCTTTCACAATGCCGTTTGGATTACACCAATTTGTTACACTTCCGTTCGGGCTGTTTGGGGCACCAGCTACCTTTCAGCGTCTCATGGATAAAATTTTGCGGCCCCATGGTGCATATGCTGCTGCCTATCTGGATGGTATTATTATCTTCGGTAATGACTGGCAGTGGCATGTGCAGCATTTGAGGGCCGTCCTGAGATCGCTGAGAGGGGCCGGGCTCACGGCCAACCCGAAGAAGTGTGCGATTGGGCGCGTGGAAGTAAGGTATCTGGGCTTCCACTTGGGGCATGGACAGGTGTGTCCCCAAATTGAAACAGGTGTGTCGGACAGGGGGCTGGGTGCTGTCCTGTCCCAGGAGATAAAGGGGGAGGAACGGCCGGTGCTGTACATTAGCTGTAAGCTCTCTAAGAGAGAAGCTAAGTACAGCACCGTACAGCACCGACGGCCCACCTGTCTTGCCATCAGGTGGGCCGTCCTCACCCTCTGCTATTATCTCCTGGGACGAGAATTCACCCTCTGTTCGGACCACGCTCCCCTGCAGTGGCTCCACCGCATGAAGGATACCAAGGCACGGATCACTCTTTGGTATCTGGCTTTACAGCCTTTTAAGTTCAAGGTGGTCCACAGGCCGGGTGCTCAGATGGCTGTGAGCAATTTCCTCTCCAGAAATGGGGGGGGGGCTGCAGGCCGGACGGCTCCCCGGCCTGAGTCGGGCGGTGGGAGTATGTGGCGAAGGGGGCGTGGTTCAGCGAGGTCTTCAACGGGAGAGAGCGTCAGGAGATGCATGGTGAGTGAGCGGATTAAATGTAAATCACGAACACCTGTTTCTCATTCCAGTGATTGGCGCGGAGACAGGATAAAACGCAACGAGAAGCAGGAGTGTGTGAGAGAGAAGGGAACTGCTGACTGAGATGCTGGTGCGCGACAACACTGCTGGAGTGAAGCCCTTTGTGGATTAATTATTTTGTTGTTGTGCGTTGCACAGTCTTTCTGTTGGACATTTTTGATTTGTTGAATAAAGCTCAGTCAGCAGTTAAACACCGACCCCGTCCTCTTCCTTCCCTACAAACGTTGATCTTACTACAGAATCGTTTGTGAAAGTCTTGATTCAGTGATTCATTCATAAATGTACCCTGCGTTCCATTCGGAAGGGCTCATCCCTATACCCTAATCCCTTAAAAGGGTTTACCCTCCGGAGTGAGAGCTTCGAAGGTATGAAGGGTTTAGGGGTCAAAAAAACTCTTTTTTGGAACGCACTTCTGCGTCATCTTAACGAGACAATCAAGGAGGAGTAGATTGTGTAAGCTGTGCCTTTTGTTTAACGTTAGTTTATTTATTTTTGGTTTATCGCACTGTAGCGATTTTGTACAGTTATTAATCAATTTATGGGTTAGATATATGAATATAATAAATCATAAAGCTTTATGATTAATTATGATGCATATACCGACCCAAGGGGGAAATAAACATATATTGTGCATTAATTACAACGAATTATAATCAATTACATATATGATTAGTTCTGGTTTAATAATTATTTAGAGAAACTATTAGTTTGTCCAGCAAACCGCTAGCTCCTCACAGAATATTACAAAAAGGAAGGTTTTTCTCTGGCCACAAGAAAGACTTTCTATTCTAGCATCCAAACGTAAAGCAAGGGTAGGATCGAAATGTTAAAGTGACCTGGTTTTTGTTGAACGAGCAAAAGAACAATCGAGCATGGATACAATGTGTTTAATATATGAAAACTACTACTACAGAGGTTATACGTCTAAATACAGAATATACACATATATACAAGAGTGAAAGTAAAGAAAGGGAAAGAGAGAAAGCAAGTAGCAAAAACCTACTAACAGTCCTTGAAAGCCAGCACAGAAATCAGTTTCATTATCTAAAAGAGAAACGGTTACTTGCATCAGTTTGCTTGCTGAGTTTCGGTTCAGTGCTGCTGCAGTTCATTGGCTTCTTCCGTTTCCGCGGGAGGGTTTGAACTGAGGACGTGAAAGTTAGTTTCGCCGGAGAGATGGTGGTCCCGAAAGATGAGCGCGATGGAAGCGCGTCGCCGTGACGTCCAGGAGAGACGTGGGTGAGTGGGCGAGGGATGATCAGGGCAATCGGGAGAACACACAGAAAAGTTGTGTGTTGGTGCTTTTATGGAAAACCACGCTAACACACCTCCTTGGTTGGAATAGCCAATGACATAGGTGCAAAGTTGGCAGGCAAACCCTTTTTTGTCTTGTCTTGTGGCTTGATTTGCATAATTTATGGAGGTATCAGATAGGGGTGTATTTTCTTCAAAGTACCATTACACATAGAACAGTGCATTTTGTAGTTACGTGACATACATAGGTGAATGAGACGTGGAAAGAGCTTTAAAACGAATCCAAACTGGACAGATAAGAAAAGCATGTAAAAGAAGTTATGGTTTACAGACAAATTTATCATTAGAAATGACACTAACACAACTACAATCCTAGCTAAGCTTATACAGTGGGGATAACTATATGCAATTTGACATACAACGGTGGTCACATTTAGGCATAATTATATTTTACACAGACAGTCTTCAATGCATGTTTGTGTATCTTTGTGTGTCTGTGTGTGTGTGGTGTGTGTTGGAATGTGATCTGGCACTTAGTCCACATGAGGGGCCCTTTGATGTCCCAAGAGCTAGAAAATGAGGTTCTCTGTTTTACCTCAAAGGGTCCACGGAAGTGTCAAAGGTGCTCGTCTTTCGCAGACCGGCCGGAGCCGATGTGAGATTTACAACACAGTCCAGCATGCTAAAAGCATTCTGAAGATTCCAGATTTTATTGACTGTCCTGATAAGTGTGCATATGCTACAGCACCATATTGTATATTGTGTTTATGTATTTGAATGGACTGATAAAGGGAGCTGCAAAGTATTTTTGTTGAAGTACAATGTCGTTTTGACCATAATAATGTGCCAAATCTAACTCGTATAAATATTACAGTAGTATAGAAAAATACTATACATACATAGGTAAAATCGAACTCCAAACCTCCTGTGACGTCAAACAACTTCACTGTGCAAAGGATCATGGGGGTCTGAAGTGTCCATCAGTTGTACCCTTCGAAATCCTTCATTCCGAAGGGCCCTTTGAAGTGGCCAGTTTTGAGCACTTTGGTTTGGAATGACCCTTCAATATGGCGGCCATGAATATTTTCACTTCGAAGTGCCCTTCGGAGGGCAATACATCCCGTTTGGAATGCACCGACAGCCACTTGGTTCATTACTGAATGAATGAATGATTTGGTGACTCATGCATTAAGACTTACCGCCACCTACTGGCGGCTTTAGTATGCAAAATAATCACTTTTCACATTTTTAATCATCATTGCATATTTTACTATTGAATTTTTTTTATTTAAAACATTATTAATGATGTAAAGGTATTTATAAAGATAATAAATGCAATGGAAAGTCAATTTAGGGGGCAAATATTGTATCATAATGGAAAAGTGGAAGTGCAGTCTAAGTGGAACAGAGGGGTATGCGGAAGGATGGTAAATGCATCAGTCTAAACTCCACTCTAAAAAGTTTGGGAACCACTGATGTAAGGAAATAAATGAGTGTCAAGGACAATGCGATATTCAGAGACACCCGTCTAGTAGTTCCATTGACATTGCTACATACGGTAATAGCGCTCGTGCATGAGAGTCACCAGGGAATTGTGCAGACAAAGCAGCGCTTACAGGAACTGTACTGGTTCCCTGGAATGTATAAAGTGATCCAGACTCAAGGCTATAGTACAGTTTAAGCCATGGAAGCGTACTGTTACTGACTTTTCTCCAAGTTTACCATTCTACTCCACATACCACCACGGGAGTTCCACACTTTGAATTGCTCCATGGACGGAAGATGAGAGCAAAACTGAATGGTAATAAAACGTTACACTTCATCCTCCTGCCAGCACTCTCCAGCAAGCGGCTGTTCGCAAGCAAGTTGTTCTGTGCAATCTCAAATTGAGCATCGGTTATCAACCGGTTATCCTGAAAAAGGGGGACATGGTGCGGATGCGCAAGCCCTTTCATGTGCCGAAGGGACACTGCAAGTATTCCGACCCTATTGGAATCGAGGAACAAGTGGGTCCAAATACCTACTTACTAGAGGATGGAAGGAAATGGCATTCTTTACAATTGGCAAAAGCTGTTCAGATGTCTAATCCTGCACCCGAGCTTGCGGAGGAAATTTCCGTCTGTGATAAAATGGAGAACTCTCAGCGGGCCGAGGGACGTCCATCAAGAGTACATAGAACTCCCTCATGGCTCAAAGATTTCAAGACATAAACATATAGTTATACATTGCCAATACATTAGTTATGTTGCCTGTTATAATTAAGATAAGCTTGGTTGTTTTGTGTTCAAGCAATATTCTGTTCTGGAAGTTCTTAAAGGGAAAAAAGGGTGATGGACGGCTCAAGACTAGCTGTATCCACTCAAAAATACACAGGTTTTTGAAATCTACTTCTTGAAAATGAAGAACAAACAATGTGCACCAGGTGTGTTTTGCTTTTTAATGTTTTTAATTATATTTTATTAATTAAAAACTTATATAAAAAAACTACATATTTATTATATTTATAACTTTATTTTTTAATGAAGTTCCAGACCACCTCAGAAAACATAAAATTATTTTCAAAATGCAGTTCATAACCCCTTTAAATTATTATTGTCCCTGGTTCAATAGTGTACTCTTGTAAGAAAGTAGCATTAGCTGTAAAATAATGTTTTATAAAAATGACAGTGTAGCCAGTATTATCTTTTTATTTTAGTTGATTTTTTTTTATTTTGAACAAGATCAAATGTCTGTCCCTAAAATGTATTTAACAAAACATGGTCAACTTTCACATGCTTCTAATCAATTCTCATTTCATGATATGACTTTAAGTATTATAGTACAGCAGATTTTTATATATTTTGTCTGTTCCATCATTGCAAACGAGAATGAAAATTATGTGGGTTAGGCACAAATGAAATATATGTGCATTGTGAAATAATTCAGTACAGCTTCTGTGTTCACAGTCAAATTTCTGTATTTACAGTGTATGTACAGTCAAATACTGCACCAAATATAAAAACTCTTAACAGCTAGTACAGTCATTTCAAATGTCTCAATCTGTAATTAAAAAGATTTACTAAATTCTTTAGCATTCCCACAGTAAATCAAGAATTTGGCATTGTTAATATGTCTGTCATGACAATTACTGATCCAGCTATGACAACTGAGCATGCAAACAAATTTAACATGTTCAAATGTTTAAGGAAATTAATAAAAAGAAAAAAGGAGAATGACTCACTGACATGTGTTACTAGTACAGGAGCTACTTTCATCATTCTATGATTTTTTTTTTTTTTTTTTTTTTGATAGGTCAAGTATTCTGTGCAATTAAATAGAACAAGACTATGGGAGAATGCAACATATTGTGCTCCACAGTCTAAAAGGCATTTCCAGTCACATACTGTGTCCTGAGGTCCTGAACATGGCTTAAAAAGTCACAACTCAAGAGCTCTGCATTCCTTTAGCCCATATCTGATTGTCCACACATAAATCAATGGATATGGTTACTTCATCACAGATATAACACTCCTTAAAAGGATTATGTAAACCTCTTCATACGTAGTTTGTATGTTTCTTTCTGCTCAATGTCTATGCTGAGTTGTAAGGCCAGTGTTAGCTGATGGGTAATGTACTGTATAGCCCTTTATCCTGCGATGAGTTCCTCACCGTTATGTGCGGTTCTGTATCCTGTGATGAAGAGCCTCTGCCTGGGCTTTCAAACTGAGAAATTCCCCCTGAATAAAGTCTGTCACTGCTTTTCGCATTTCCATCTGTAGAGAAAACAAATTTACTCAACTACAGGACTATGTTTATTATCTTTTTTTAAACAGTACATCACATCTCAATGCGACATGACCACCTACCGAACTTGTGTTTTCAGCTCTCATTGTATTCACCAGATGTCTGACAGTGAAAGGTTTTCCAACTAGAACAGTTATTTGCTGCACAAAAGGAAAGTAAACTCTCTGTTCTGCTAAGTGTGACAATGAAAAATAAGAGATATGACACATCACTGAAGGAAAATATGTATTAACCTGTCCTACTCGAGGGATGTATGGAGTTTGATTTGGTAGGACATCATTCAGACCTGAAAAAAATATGGTATATAAACAAGTAATATTTTATTAATAACAAATATCAATAATATTGCAGCAACTTATGTCACCTGAACTTGTACATGCATAACTTACCTATATGCCACATAGGTAAAATGATTGGGTGAAGAGAGCACTCAGCAATCAAACGTCCAATTCCTGACAAGAAACAAAATAGTTTACTTAACTAAAAACCAGGGTAAACCAAGTGGTATCCAATTATTGGAGCATGAATCTTACCCCATTTTATCCGCATGAACTCTCCGCTCATGTTAACTTTACCTGGGAGGAGAAAATGTACCATATTTTTTAAGCCATTAGGAAAGTTGTACACTAAACAAATATTAGGGTTAAAATTATGAGTGTCCTCTGCTGTCTATACCCTCTGGAAATATGTGTACCCATTCCCCATGATTCAGCCTTTCCAAAAGGAAATCCATTCCTTTCTGATAGACTCCATCTCCTAAAAAACAGAGGGACTGCTTAATGCATTAAAAAAAAAAAATCTAAATAAATACCTTAAAAACCTTATCAACTCCAGTGTCTTCTATATAAATTGGATTTAACAAGCACTGAGAACTGTACTATTAGCATGTACTCATGATTTATCACATCTAACAGTCTGTTGCAGCAATTAGGTAGAGATAAATTACTCTTCTTTTGTTGCAGAGCACTTTGTAATGGTTTCCTTAACACTCATAAGTTTAAGCTTAATCTTACTCTTTACCATCTCTTTTCCAAAGCATTAGTGACCATAACTACATGTAAACACAAGTACCTGCCTCCAATACAAGGCATATTGCTTTTAAAAAGTCAAATGTTTCAGACTAGGAATGTGCCCGAAACGGATTACCTTATTGGGAAAGGCATAGATAATGTTTTAAAAACAAATTCTACCGAATAATAGGAAAAATATTTGACAGACACTTCTTGTGTTTGCTGGATAACAGGTAAGCCAGGGGACAGCATGATATTATTGCTATATAATAGGGCTGGGAGGATACATCTATCTCCCGATTCGATACCATCACGATACTTGGATGCCAGTACGAAATGCATTGCAATTATTTAAGAATTGTGATTCAATGTATAGCAGTTTTTATTTGTTTGTTTTTCTAACACTAGACCATGGGGAAAAGCTATATCATACACTTATACAGACTGTACATGATGTATATCTTGTAAGCTGGGACAATAAACCAATGCATCGCAATTCTTCAAATGATTCTGGATCGGTTTTGAGGTATTTAATATGCATTGCGATTCTCTTTCCAATCAATTCTGAGCTTAGTTTTTAACAGCAGATGGAGCTGCAGGTTTTAGAAACAGCCGTACTCCATGTGCTTGCTTCTAATTCTTTATACACACACCACTTGAATCTTCCATAAAATATAATCTTTCATAAAGTTTGAAAAAGTTTAAGCGAATTACAAGGGCGTTCACAGTGGGCTGTGTTTACATTAATTTTGCATCATAAAAGCATTCTGAGGTACAAGCACATTTAACCACTTATGTGAACTTACACACGCTCTTCTTCGTAAGCATTTGAGCGTGCAGTTAACAACTAGCCTAGAGCGCCATCTGCTGTTAAAAAAAAAACTAAAGCTCAGAATTGATAGGAGAGAGAATCGCAATGCATACTGAAAATCTCACAATCGTTCCACGAATAGCAACGCATCTATTTATTGTCATATATGATGAGTCATATTTACAAAAACAATTCATCACATCTTTTTGAGTTTTATTTCAGAAGCATCATACATTACAGTACTGCATTCTCTTGAATAAATGGCTACATCCAAATCTTAAAAATGCTGCCTTCGGAGGACGCATTCCGAGGTAGGAAGGCATCAAGGCACGTCCGAATCCAATGTTAGCTTCACTTCCTGTCTCCTGAGATACCTTCATCTGATCGATTTTTGACGGCAGCATAGATGTATCCTTCGCTGCCTTTGATATCCCATAATCCTATGCGTTCCATTTGGTGACAGTTGAGCTAGAAACAGAAAGATGGGGTCTCAAAGTTGCGGTTTCTGGTTAGTTTGTGTGTAAATGTACATTTTTGACCACCGTTTTCCACTTCTGATGTCATTACTAGTGAGAAATTACTAATGTAGTAATTAAATATTTGTTTAGTTCTCACCAAAGCTTGCTCTATTTTGCTGTAGATCATTAAACTGTTACGCTGCTTCAGAAGTCTGTCCAAAATCAGTTTCGTGAGGTGCCTTCATGCACAAACTCTGCCTGCAGTCATTGCCTATAAGGCAGCGAGACAACAAGTAGCTGCCTACGTTTTTTGGATGCAGCAAATGATTCAATGTCCAACACATTTTTTAACAGTCATTTGTCATCCACCTAGTGGCGGCGAAACAATGTAAACGATACAGTCATTATTTGAAGCACCGTTTTGAAAAAGGCGATAACTATTTTGATTCCTACCTAAGACATCAGTGTTATATTATATTTGATCTATAAACTTTTATCCTAGCACTTCTATGAAAATTTGAACTATTGTATCAGAAATAATGATACTATGAGGCTGAAATAATGACAACTGCTCTCTCTCTGCATCAGCGGCAGTGGCTAACACAGAATTTTTTTTACATTGTTGTCATTTAGGAATAAAATTAAGATCACAATCTATTAAAGATTAATCATGCAGCTCTACTGTCTACTCTCAGCATTGATATGACACAAAGTGTAAATACTAGCGCAAGTGCTTTTCAGTACATTCATATACAATATTAATATTCATAAAGTGATATAACGCTTCTCCCACACATCCCACCAGAACTGTTTTTGGAACAGTTTAAATCTATTTGTGGCGGTCAATGTTGATACTGTGGCAGGCCGCCACAAATAAATAAATGTATTAGGAATTGATTGCAATTGATTTTGTGATGAGTTTTGCTTTTTTTGAAGTGCTGGGTAGCTTCACATCGCTTTTTCATGCATAGATACATGCATAGATAACGACACAATTCTCCCTCTGTTGAAACAAGAGCATTATAACTTTATTTTTTACTTTATTACATTATTTACTTCTGTCCACCTTGTCTATAAGCAAGGACTAAAATAAAGCAATTTCCAATCAATTCTGGAATAAAAGAAAATCGATTATAAATAGTAAACAAAACAAAAAAAACAGAATCGCAATAGTTAGATGAATCGATTTTTCTCCCAGCCTTATTATATAAAAGTCTAATATCACTATGCTATAATAATGAGTGTGTGAAGTGAACTCAAATGAAATGAGCACAATGATCGCAAATAGACATATATACGATATACGGTAATATGACATATTACAATAATGAACATGCTTGGTATTGTTATCATGGGCACTTCGAAATACCATGATTAATTGTTTATTCAGATTTTTAGAATGCATTTTAAAAATACTTTTCCATCAACTGGTTAAATGTACAACACTGCATCTACACTCTATGTAAACAAGCCCAACACGGATGGGAAGTTCACGGCAGAAGGAGAGACGCACTAAATGAAATTGCACATTTACTTTCTGACAGCAGATAATACTGATGGAACAGCATTCATTTGTTCCTTTTTTTGGCTTATGGAACAGCAGAAATGAAGCCGTTACCCCGGTAACCCCTGTAAACAAAGCAGCTGTGCTACTTTCTGTTTCTTAACACTATTTAACTGTATTAAACAGTCATTTAGATTTTTGTATTTGCAATGGTGTTTATCTCAGCACTGAATACCTAAATACTTTGACTTAAAAGGTTATTTATTTTCAAACTTAAACATTTTTACATTTGAATCTGGACTACAACATGCCCTAGATATTGAATGAAAATGTTCAGATTCTTTATTATTGTTCAGTAACATTTTACAATAAGGCTCCAATAGTTAATATTAGTTAATTGATTAGTTAACAAACTGACAATTAAAAATACTTCTAAAGCATTTATTAATCTTAATGTAATTTCAACATTTAATAATACATTATTAAAACAAAAAGTTGTAACTGTATTATTTAATGGACCAGAGCTAACATGAACTAACAATGATCTGTTGTATTTTATTTAACTTCAATAACAAAGGTTGCTCAATGTTAATGTTAGTTAATGCATTAACTAACATTAACTATGCAAGTTTAAAAATATTTTTAGTGAGTTTTAGTGATTTGGAGACCGTTATTCATGCTTTCATCTCAATCAGGTTGGACTGTGGTAACGTTGTATACGCTGGAATAAATCAGTCCTCGCTCTCGCGATTACAACTGTTACAGAATGCCATGGCTCGTTTTGACAGGGACAAAAAAAGAGAGAACATATTACAAGTGTGTTAGCATCATTTCACTGGTTACCTGTTAGAGTTGATTTTAAGGTTTTAGTATTTGTATTTAAAGTACACATGAAATCAAAATTGAACTTATTTATTTTGTTAGCTCAAATTGCTATTTTTGCGGTGAACAATTCATCCGTGCAAGTCAATCCACACAAATAAATATTACGAAGCCAAACAATTTTATCAAAATCTGAAAATGCTCCTCCCCTCTGCAATGGTGCCCCTTCTCTAATGACATCAGTTTGACGGCTTGGGTTGAAATCGCTTAAACCACTCCCCTCCGACAGTTAGTCTGCTATGAGCGAGAGATGGAGAAAAGGAGCGCTAAAGTAAAACTCTGCCCGCTAATCAATATTCCGTTTCACTTGGAAATATGTCACAGCACTGGAGAAAAGTCATTTGCAACTTTTGGTTCACGCGGACTTTAAATCACTTCATGGTCTTTCCCCTTCTCATATTTCAAACCTTCTCCACTCCTACTCTCCTGTGAGAACGCTCAGATCTTCCACCCAGATGATATTAAATGTTTCAAAATCTCGACTTAAATCCAAAGGTGACAGAGCTTTTTCAGTTCTTGGTCCTAAGCTCTGGAATTTCCTACCTTTGTCTATTAGACTATCCCCTACTCTATCTACATTAAAATTTTCTCTTAAAACATACTTTTTTTTCTCAGGCATATGCTTAATTTGATCATTGTTTTGATCATTTGATCAATTGTTTTATTTTGCATGTTATTTTGTCTTCATTTTATTAATTTTGTTTTGTTTTCTTTCGATATATTTTATTAGTATTTAAATTGTATTGTATGAGTATGTTTTGTCTTGTATGTTGTGCAGCACTTTGGTCAGCATTTATGTTGTTTTAAAGGGCTATATAAACTTGACCTTGAACTAATGAGACCTTATTGTAAAGTGAATACACTGATCAAGCATAACATTATGACCAGTGACAATAACACTGATTATCTCTTCATCACGGCACCTGTTAGTGGGTGGGATATATTAGGCAGCAAGTGAACATTTTGTCATCAAAAATGATGTGTCAGAAGCAGGAAAAATGGGCAAGCGTGAGGATTTGAGCAAGTTTGACAAGGGCCAAATTGTGATTGCTAGATGACTGGGTCAGAGCATCTCCAAAAATGCAGCTCTTGTGGTCCAAGGAAGGAACAGTGGTGAACCAGTGACAGGGTCGTGGGCAGCCAAGGCTCACTGATGCACGTGGGGAGCAAAGGCTGGTCCATGTGGTATGATCCAACAGACGAGCTACTGTAGCTCAAATTGCTCAAGAAGTTAATGCTAATTCTGAAGTTAATCTGAAGTTTTTTTGTTTAAGGTATTGACTTGGCCTCCAAATTCCCCAGATCTCAATCTAATCGAGCATCTGTGGGATGTGCTGAACAAACAAGTCCGATCCATGGAGGCCCCACCTCGCAACTTACAGGATACCACAGCACACCTTCAGGGGTCTAGTGGAGTCCATGCCTCGATGGGTCAGGGCTGTTTTGGCAGCAAAAGGGGGACCAACACAATATTAGGAAGGTGGTCTTAATGTTATTCCTGATCAGTGTATGTGAAACAGTTTTACTGTATACATTTTTTGTGAACGGTTTTATTGTATTTAAATGCTCAAAGCACTTTTTGTTATAAGAAAAAAAGTTTAAAAGACTTCCGGAAAACACGCGGATCTCAAAATAACACCGACTGTTACGTAACAGTCGGGGTGAGTACGCCCCAATATTTGTTTAAAAGACTTCCGGAAAACACGCGGATATAACACCGCCAGCGGGGTGTACCATGTTCCCATGTTCCCACATTATGAAAGGCATTAGACAAGGGCAGCCAGTAACGTCTGGATCTGCACAGGTGAATCAACAGACTAGGTAAGCAAGCAAGAACAACAACAGCGAAAATGGCAGATGGAGCAATAATAACTGACATGATCCATGATAGCATGATATTTTTAGTGATATTTGTAAACTGTCTATCTAAATGTTTCGTTAGCATGTTGCTAATGTACTGTTAAATGAGGTTAAAGTTACCATTGTTTCTTACTGAATTCACGGAGACGAGCCGTCACTATTTTCATTGTTAAACACTTGCAGTCAGTATAATTCATAAACACAACTTCATTCTTTATAAATCTCTCCAACAGTGTAGCATTAGCCGTTAGCCACAGAGTATATAGCCTCAAACTCATAGAGAATCAAATATAAACATCAAAATAAATACTTTACTCACATAATTCGAAGCATGCATACAGCATGCATGACGAACATCTTGTAAAGATCCATTTGAGGGTTATATTAGCTGTGTGAACTTTGTAAATGTGCTGTAATGTAATCGAGAGCTCGTGTGGCAGGGAGCACGCGAATTAAAGGGGCGGCGCGCTGAAAAAAATCAGTGCATAGTTAATGATGCCCCAAAATAGGCAGTTAAAAAAAATTAATTTAAAAAAAATCTATGGGGTATTTTGAGCTGAAACTTCACAGACACATTCAGGGGACACCTTAGACTTATATTACATCTTGTGAAAAAGCATTCTTGGGCACCTTTAAATGTTTTAAACCTTGTACAATATATACACAAATTACTGTCAACTCTATGAATTAAATGAGCGCAGCAGTCGCAAATCAAATAGCTGCATTGTTGCTTTGTGCATCTCTTATAAAAAAGAGCTTGACAAGAGTAATATGAACTAAGATACCGAATCATACACATGTTCCACTACTTGACATGTCTTGTACGATATGATAGGCAACATGATATGTTAATAAATATAGTAAAATGCATTTACTAATGTTAACAAATGAGACCTTATTGTCAAGTGTTACCAAAAATGTTTTAGCAATTTTCATTCACTGAATATTTTCTTTCAGATTCCATCAGCTAAATTATGTACAATCCTCTTATTTGAGGTTGAGGATGATTGTCCTGACACAACTCACAACATTTGTTTGGGAAATAAAAATAAAAAAAATTTTCCCCATTTTATTTAACATTTAGTATTGATTTAATTAGAAGATATTTAAAGAAAAAATTTAATTATAATAAAAAAAAAATATTTTAATAGTTATACAAGGTGTATTTGTTAAATTAAAACTATAAAGGGAACAGAATTAAAATGCTTCTCATGTAATTTCCAGAATTTTCGGTCAAAGCCCCGGCCACCTCTGGTTTTATCCAAATATGGATACTGAAATCAGATTTTGACTCTGCTGCACACGCCTATTTCAGAAAATCCATTTGATCAGTGTTTCAGTTTGGCATGCTAATAAGACTACTTTGAAAATTTCATTATTGACTGAATTTTGATTTAGTATAAACATTTTTAAAACCATGCAAAATAAAAAAAGAGACTGCAGAAATGAAAAAATGTGGCATTAGATGAGTTTACCTCTAACAACAGGCACACATTTCCCTCTGCTGAAGAATCTGGAGTGGAATTCTCTTGTGAAACAGATATCAGAGGCAGCAGGTGTCCTGGGCACACACAGATAACAAATGATATGATATGAACTGACAACACTGTTACATGAGTCTCCAAATGATGCCTTCATTCACACACCATCTCATCCTGTTAAAGTTCCATAGATTCCGGAGCTTCAGGACTCCTGAAAAACACCATAACTGCATTTATATTTTCTACTGGCAAATCTATTCTAAAATAACCATGTATCTGAGGCTCCGCCTACCCCAGATGTGTGGATCATCCATACAGGACTGATGATTGCATAATGTGATAAGAGGCGTGTCCCGAGGACGCTCTTCGACCAGGTCCAACAAAACATCCTGGTTGTGCACCATCAAAGAGTTAAAATACTCTACAGAGTCAGATAAATTAAGTGAAGGTCATTCAGTTATATCGGTCTTAAGTCCATTATGTCCATAGCACACATTATTCAAGATACAAATATGAAGAAACATTAGACTCACTGGTCCAAAGGTAACTGTATGAGCCCACCATTCCCATGACCACTCGGCTGGATATTCTCCAGCCCAGACGGGGGCATTGTGGGAAGGGCCATGTCACCTCCAAGGGCATCGCCTCAGTGACAGCATTCACCCACACTAAGACGTCAAAGCAAAGAACAGACTTGAAAAGACATTTGAAAGGATTTACGTGTCTTAGGAATGTACATATGTATGCAGTTTTGCTGAATAAACATTTGCTCCAGGTGAATCAGATGTGGCATGTAATAATTTTGGGAACGATTTGTTTAAGCATAAACATAAACTCTATGTCTAACTAAAATAAAGGAGCAGCCTGGCAGCCGTTAATACAAATTACACAATCTTGAGAAATAGTGTGATGTGTGAATACACAAAACACAGCGAAAAAATGTGACATAAAATCTGCTGAATGCTAAAGAAGTCATGAGAAACTTCCTCATTTTTAACAAAAACGTAAAATGTAAACAAAATAATGGCACTGATTTTAGTTATGGATGTAGTTCGTTGTTGTTATATTGTCTGTAATAACCAAGTTAATTGTAATGTTAGTTTGATCTATTGTAAAAGGTAAGGTTAACTGTAAACTTCCCACCGTCCGTCCAGTCGTCGACTCGTCAGCCGATGGGCGCAGAAATGCAGGGGCACCGGAAATACTAACGTATACCACCATGAGCGATCGTGGGAGTTGTAGTTTTGTAGTCGTAACTGGTTTCCTTGGCCTTGAGGTATGCCAATTTTTACTAACGACACATAAATCTAAACAGTACTGATGATATAATATTAGGAGAGCAAAAACAGTGTCGCAGGACTACTGAAGGGCATGCTATTTTTCTGCGTTCCAGACAGATCGGGAGTTGGAATTTTCCCACCTCCTTCTAAGAAATAACGTCTGGAACGCCACTCAAAGGTCGGACCATGGGTCGGACATTCGGCGTGTGAACACGGGGTACACTGGTACACCAATCAACACCGACCTCAGCGTCATTTGATGTCACTTCCATGTCGGCAGCTCTGGGTAAGTCCTGCTTCCAATGAGCATAAACGTAAAAACATACTTTAACATTAGACATTAAGCTTATGTAATGATGCCTTCGTTTTGCTTTTCGTCCGCTGTTTTCAAAGCGATTTTATGTTATTTTTATTTTGCCATAATATACACAAAACACGATGTGCTCATTGTTTCATGGCAACATCACGTGGTCAACATTCTTCTTCTTTCCTGTTTTACGGCGGTTGGCATCCAGCTTATTGGCGCATTACCGCCCCCTTCTGCTCTGGAGTGTAGACCAGATAATAGGTTTACAATCTTATTCCTTACCTTCTATTTCCCACTCAATTTTATGCGGTCAACATGTGAACGTCACGCGTGATTGACTGGAACCAAAGAGCTTAGAACCCAAGAGGCGACACTGATATTTCTTGGGCAACAGTCAGGCGCTCCGGTAGTGCGGCCGCCATTATGGGGTGAAAATACTAACTAAACCATAGAATCCTTCACATCATCTTACGCACCCAGAATCGGCGAATTTCACAGCCAAATCAGAAGCGCAATAGAACAGTTTTTTTAAATTAAGTCACCAGTAAATTGTATGGCTCCTACAGTAAATGTTGTAAATAAACTGTTAAAAGGATTTGATGATCACTAGTGATAGTATTTTATTCTTTAATGCTTTAATGTACCTTTTTTTCTTCTTCAAAGCAGCTGATATTGCCATAGAAACTAGTGGACTGCCGAGTCCACTTTCACCACAAAATGGCGGACACGCAGGGCTGCTGCTGGGCGCCGGTGTTGTAATGGAACGTTCTATTGAGTGTCGCTTCTTGTTGGTGTA
Organism: Megalobrama amblycephala; assembly: GCF_018812025.1. Lineage (NCBI taxonomy): Eukaryota > Metazoa > Chordata > Actinopteri > Cypriniformes > Xenocyprididae > Megalobrama > Megalobrama amblycephala. The sequence continues at coordinate 22,270,535 of NC_063067.1, forward strand.
TATTCTTTGCTGGAACTCACTGAGGTCTGAAGTGGTTGTTAATGGAGTTTATGGAGTTAATGGAGTTTACTCCATTTATAGAGTTAATATTGTGCCATAATTAAATAAATCCAGCATAGCGGCTGATGTGAGACACTTGTTTGAGACACACTGCAGTAAGATAGATCGATTTTAGAATATCATATTCAAATGCTGGATGGCTTGTGTTGATAAATGGCATGCGATTAATTTTAAAACGTATTGTATGATGGAGAAAATTATGGATTACAGTTATTAAAATAAAGCTGCATCTGATTATGCTATGTTAGCTATTTGACAAAATAGTGTTTTTCTCTGAGGCATGGTAAAGCATGGTACTCGGAAAAAATCAAGTAAATTGATTTAAACAATTAGACTAAACGTGTATCTATATAACAACAATTCATTTTCTGTCTATAAATATATCAAAACAGTTGTTCCCTTGTCAAATAGTTGGAAACATCTGGGCTTTATAAGTACTCAAGTGAACAAAATATATAACACTGCTAGTGGTTTTTGGATATTTTACTGTAAAAATATTACATATTGCACCTTTAAAGTGAAAACACAGATGAGTAACAAATATATGTATTGTATAAATAAATGAGTCTACATCATATTTCACAAATACAAACCATCCTACAAATGGCATGTAATCTTTGAACAAATACCAAATCTAGTGCATACAAATGCACACCTGTCTGTTACGATCGTAAGACATTTGCCTTTTTATGAGATCTCTCGGCTTGATTTTCTCACAAATGTGTGCTGGCATATTTTCTCACAAATGCAGTTGAGCAACTTCCTCTTCCAAAACAGCAGATGGTGCTTTGCTATAGGTCAATTTACACTAGTCTTCCGAGTGAAGCCCAGAAACATGCGTTTATAATAATGATAATAATAATAACAAGCGGTTCTATGGGCTGTCCATAGACTTCAAGAGCGGAAAAATAATAATAATAATAATAAAAAGAATGCCAACGGATACAATAGGTGCCTACGCACCTTCGGTGCTTGGCCCCTAATAAAGTTTGTTTTATAGCACCTTTAAAAGTTGCACCTCAAAGCGCTTTACAAGAACATACAAGTACAATGGAATAGGGGACATAAAAGATAGAAACATGCATCAAAACACATTTCAAGACATTTCAGCTGATGAAAATTAGTGGTGAACAGGTGAGTCTGATGATTTCTGAAGGATCATGTGACACTGAAGCCTGGAGTAATGATGCTGAAAATTCAGCTTTGATCACAGGAATAAATTAAAATTTTGAAATATACAACAGAAAACAGTTACTTTAAATTGCAGTAATTTTTCACAGTATTATTGTCGTGGCCTGAACCAAATTTGTGTGTCTATTATTAATATGTTTAAATGAAAATGAAAAGGGGCAGATTGGTGTTTTATAACGTTTTGTATAACATGTTGCTGGCGGTTATACATAACAGAGATAACCAGAGTAGCCAGAGTGAGCCGAATGATGTTATCAAGATTGCTGTTGCATTTTGCAGATAATGTAGAATTACCAAACTTTGCGTACTTGGTATTGAGAAACGCCCAACTCACCTGTTCACCATTTTTTTTACAGCATTTTTGTCAGCTGTAAACTCCTTGTAAACTTATTTTCTATACGTGATTATTTTGTTTTATATATAACTATTATAAGGCTGGAAACTTATGCTGCTATTTTGAACCAATAATCGGAAACAAAAAGTAGTTGAAGGATGACGTGCATAATTCAGTTATTTATCTGACTCCAATATAATTAATCTGACTCCATTAAAGTTATTATTTTTTACATCTTATTCATTAAAGGTAAAAGTCTTTCTTTGAACTGATAGAAAAACATAGGATATAACCTGAACGTTTAAATAATGAAAGTTACAATCAATTTAGCTTTCAACATTATCAGTTACAAAAGGAAAGATTCTCAAAACCTTTAAAGCAGGCAAAGTTATTTATTAAGTTACATGTTTAAATATACAGACAGTAGAATGGAACAACTATAACTGTATAGAAAACTTAGTTGTCACGAATAATGCACTGCTGTGCAAAACGGCCGTAAAAGCCTTTCTTGTATTAAGAGGTTACGCATCAGTGTGCGGGAGTGTCAGAGTTAAAGCCTTTCTCTCAGAACATCAGTTACCTTTCCTTCTTATACCCTGAGCAAAGCATTGTTATACATGAGTGGAATACCAACACCAAAACCAACTGACAGGAAACCAAAAGATATAGCAAATGGGTGGTGATCAAGAGGGAGAGAAGTACATTAGCATATTCTCCTTAATGCATGTATAAGCAATAACTAGATTGTACATTAGGATACTTTAATGTTTTCATACACTGCCATTCAGTTCAGTTTATAAGCTGTCAGATGAGACCAAACATGACATTGTTACATGTTAGAAAACACTGGTAGATAAATAGTATGTAGTTGAAAGCATATATGTCATGTGAAGCAAATGGTAGAGATGTGTCATTGAGGTGTAAACGACTCGGTCTCTCCAGACAGAACAATATTAACTCCATAGACATTTGATTTAAGATATTCTCACATCCAACCTCGTCTGAAATGCAACATTTATGTTAACATCACGTTTTAAGTCACACACGGAAGTGGTGGCAAAAAAAAAAAAGAAAGAAAAAGAAATCACCCCCAAAAGTCCTACGCGAAGCATATTTTTTGTGTAGCTATTTAGCATTTTTAAATGGTCTTCAGCCACAGGTGCCTTAAGTTTCTGATGCCGCCTTTAGCTTCATATAATGATTCTAAAAAGCTCCTTGGATTCAACTCACTTTATTTTCCTCATTCGTTTGAAATAAACTTACATTACATATTAATAAACTGTAGGACTATATATATATATATATATATATATATATATATATATATATATATATATATTTTATTACTGAATTATTTATTCAATCAGTTTTCCTGTTTTATTCATTGCACCTGTTTCTGAATATTGCTTTATCTACATTTCACTAGTACACTATTTAGATCAATTAATATTCAGAAACAGGTGCAGTTATTTCTTCCAGAGTGAATAAAACATTTTATGTTAAATTACTTTTTTTTCACATCAATCTACACTCCATACACCATAATGACAAAGCAAAAAAACAGATCTGTGACAATGCTAATTTATTTAAATGGAAAAACTGAAATAAGTACATTGCATAAGTATTCAAACCATTAACTCAGTACTTAGTTAAAGCACCTTTTACAGCCTCAAGTCTTTTTGATGTATGATGTGACAAGCTTTGCATATCTGCATTAGGCCATTTTCTGCCATTCTTCTCCTCAGATCCTCTCAAGCTCTGTCAGGTTGGATGGGGATGACATTTTCAATGGACAGACATTTTCAGGTTTCTCCAAAGATGTCGGATTGGGTTCAAGCCCAGGCTCTGGCTGGGACACTCAAGGACATTCATAGAGTTGTCCATAAGCCACTCTTGCATTGTCTTAGGCCCTGTTTACACCTGGTATTAAGGATGCGTTTTGGTCGATCGGATCACAAGTAGACGAGAGAGACACAAGGTGGGCTTCTCATTTCTTATTTGTGCATCCTCGTTTCTTTTTCTCTCTTCCTTTCCTCACATCTCAGCTCCACCTCCCATAGGATATGAGGTTAGGATGCAAGGAAAGAAAACAAGGACGGAGGAATCAAAGGAAATGTCATATTTGAATGTTCTTGATCACTCAAGCGTCACTTCAAAGCATCATCAGCTGCGCTCGAGGGATCTGTCGTCATGTTGTTAAAGTTTGGTTATTTAAAAAAGATCATAATAAATATTAATAACGCAAGATACCCTGCTGAAATATGTAAGATGTAAAGTTAAACTGCGAAATTAAAGCATACATTTAAATTATTGTGAAAGATGTGAAGGGAGAGGAGAATGTATATCTTTACACACTTCCACAAAGGATACACCTGTGTATCCTGGCGCAAGTTATGAAGTAAAATATCTAGCTTCGATTAAGTTCGATACGGAAGGCAATCTGGCGGAAGCTAGACATTTTTAGACTTTTTTATATTATGGGATATGGAATGTAGATTGAAGAAAATTATATTTTTTAAACATTTTAGCATAAAGTGGCAACATCACAGGCATCTGAATACTTTTTGAATGCACCATGATAGAGGCACAGTGACTATAAAGGATTGATTTCTGCAATGGTTTACATACAGATGCACTTGATTTGTTTGTAGGGTGGCCAACTAAACTTTATGTTTGTTGTGCACAAAGACAGTGGTTTGGACATTAAGTAATAGGTCTGTACAATTACTATTTTTACATAAACAAGTAGAAATTAATCTTACGTGAGAGAATTCTTGAGCTTTTCATAACAGTTCCATTAATGCACTCAAAACGTAATTTTAAATACAAACCCGATTCCAAAAATGTTGGGACAGAATGCAATGATGTGGAAGTTTCACATTTCAATATTTTATTCAGAATACAACATAGATGACATATCAAATGTTTAAACTGAGAAAATGTATAATTTTAAGGGAAAAATAAGTTTATTTTAAATTTCATGGCATTAACACGTCTCAAAAAAGTTGTGACAAGACCATGTTTACCACTGTGTGGCATCCCCTCTTCTTTTTATAACAGTCTGCAAACGTCTGGGGACTGAGGAGAGAAGTTGCTCAAGTTTAGGAATAGGAATGTTGTCCCATTCTTGTCTAATACAGGCTTCTAGTTGTTCAACTGTCTTACGTCTTCTTTGTCACATCTTTCTCTTTATGATGCGCCAAATGTTTTCTATGGGTGAAAGATCTGGACTTGCAGGCTGGCCATTTCAGTACCCGGATCCTTCTTCTACGCAGCCATGATGTTGTAATTGATGCAGTATGTGGTCTGGCATTGTCATGTTGGAAAATGCAAGGTCTTCCCTGAAAGAGACGACGTCTGGATGGGAGCATATGTTGCTCTAGAACTTGGATATACCTTTCAGCATTGATGGTGCCTTTCCAGATGTCATTGACGATTACATTGCTTTAAATGAGTCTAGCCCTCAAGGTTATGATTATCGACACAATCCTCGACAGAAAGGCAAAGGGGGAGGTGTTGCTGTAATTTATAGTAATATTTACAGTATTAGTCAAAAGTCTTTCAAATATAATTCCTTCGAAGTGATGGTACTTTACATAACTGCACTGTTAACAATTTCCCTGTATTTTTACAGTACAGTACTGGCAGCAGGGTTGCCAGCAATGTACTGTATTTTGCTTTACAGCAATGTACTGTAATGCAATTTTACAGTACAAAGAACAGTACTGTATAACTACATAACAGTATTTTACTGTATTTTTACAGTATTTTGTAATTTGATCCAGTTTTACTGTATTTTACTATATTGTAATATATATTGTTATTTTACTGTTAAATATTACTTATAATCATTGCTAATAATGATAAAATATATAATTATATAATACATAGGTTAGAATAGTACATACATACTATAGTTAGTAACATTACAATAGTACTATACTACAGAATAACATTACAAATCAAAAGGCAAACCAAACAGAGTAAATTTAAAAAATATATTTTTATTCAATCAATATATTTAAACATTTCAAAACATTTCAGAATTGTCACCATCTTTCGCCCCATCAGCAACGGCCCTGGTACAGTGCATCAGCAATTTGATTTATCTTAAAAAGTGAGCAAAAACAACAAGTGTCCAACAAGATTCACCCCTAACTGAAGGGCACGTGGATGGCTGCAAACAGGCCACAGTCCCTCAGTGTGAAGTCTTCCATTTAAACAAAAAGGACCGAACGAAGCTGTTGACATGTGGGTTGATGGCCATCACTCTGCACCACCGTGCTGATCTTCTGCTCACTCCCTGTCGGGCAGTACATTTCTTCTCTTCAATGCCAAAACTGTAACAGAGTCAAGGCACACACACAAATACATGTATTACAAAAACTGTTATCCACAGCACCAATAAAGATGAACAGACAGTGTAAGATAGAAATGTCAAATGAAAATTCTGTAGCAAAACAAAATGCAACTTATTTTTAAAGTTTAAAAGGTTGTATTATTATGGCTAATACTTACAAAATACTCATACGCTTCCTTGTGACAGCAATGCACTTCCCAGGATGCAAAGACAAGTGGACCACACTGCTGAAAGAAATCAAAATAAATGTTTATTCATTGATGTTGCTTTGTTGGGGATAGGCTAACACATACACTGTTGTCACATGCATTTCATATAGGCCTACTTCAATAATACATCTAGGTTAGTAAAATATTATCCTAGACCTTGCTGAATATTTTGCCATGGCATGCATTATACTTGCTTTGTTGTCTAATAGATAATTATTAACGGTGATAAAAGTAATTTACACCCCAATTAATATATTTTTTTAATTATCATAATCGTTTATTGTCATTACAGTCACTATGCTACAGAACAGGGTCTTCTTGCCCAAACAGATGCAGTAATAATCTGATCAAGTTAACAATAGCCAATCTCTCTGACCCCAAACCACCCATTTACAGTACGTTTCAAGTGAAACTTAAGTATTTTCGATCTGGGCCGTCTTTTTTCATGTTTTTGTGCCTAAGCACTAACTGTGATGACCGCGGCCGCTGCAGCCGTCAGCGGACTGCAAATATAAGTTAACTACGTTTGAGCTTTAGTGCACCGTCAGTGTACGACTATAAAAGTGCTTGTTTTTCTCACTGACAGGCTAGCATCGGACAACATTATGGAAAGGATCCCCACAGGAATAGACTTTTTTTTAATCGCAAGATCCTTTTTGTTTAAACACAAACGGCCGTCTATCGATCTCCCAGCAGATTCCAACCTCGCGCTCATTAGTAAAACAAACTTCGTTCAAACTCGACAGAAACAAATTAAAACTCACCAAACCCGTTTCGGTTCATCTTTCCACGGTTCCAACAATCATCGACATTGAGTTTGGTCGAAATAACCCCTAAGCTAATTCACTGAGTTAGATTTTAAAATGTCAGAAGAGCAGCGGGGCAAAACAGCGCGTACACATCTAATAACGGTGTTTTCGACTACAGCTAGCAACATTTGCTGGCTAAATGTTTAGTTTCATTCCAGAATAAAAACGATGCACTTTGTAAAAACCTAATAGTAAAATTAACTTACCGAACTTCCAGAAATACACCGTTCTGCTTCTCCAGTCACCAGCGGCTGTGTTCTTCTATGTGATGTGACGTCAGGTGGCGCATTATTTACAGCAATCCTGTATTATTGCCTGGTATATTACAGCCAGGTTACAGCAGGGTTACAGCAACACCAAAATATACTGTAAAATATTCCCGCTCAATCAAAATTACCCAGAATGCAATATAAATTACAGTATTTTACTGTAATATAGAAATGTGGTACTGTACTGTAGGTTTTTACAGTACTGTGCTGCTAAATCTACAGCGACATTTAACAGTGTGTAATGATTCATCACTAGAGCTGGGATCCATTTGCATGCTTTATTGTACAATATCGAAGTCAGACAGGCTGGGTCAAACAGGGGCAGACAGGGACAGCAGAGACAGGCAGAATCAATGGTCAGTATACAGGCCAGTTCAGGCAGATATCACTCACAAACGGTAGACAAGGCAAGGGTCAGGCGGCGATGGTTCGTTAACGGGAGACAACAGGTTGAGCAACAGGTAATCATACAGGATATAAACGCTCAGAAATGTATACCGTGGCAATACAAGACTTTGCGGAGCATGAATGGGAATGAGTCTTTTATAGTCCAGGTAATGGGTAACAGCTGGCGGGGTAATTTGTCTGAGGCAGAGGCTTGTGGGAAATGTAGTGTGGTGTAGGTGTGAACGTGTTAGTATTCCGGTGAAGGCTCCCTCCGATGGCCAGAGGAGGGAATCACGGAGTTCGTCTCTGTGACAGAGCCCCCCTTCCTGCGAGCGCCTCCTGGCGCGAGGAAGCATCCGACTGATACTGGAGTACTCTGCCCCGATGTCGGGAGTCCAACAGCTCACGGACTCGATAGGCTTCCTCGCCTTCGATCATGATGGCAGGGGGACCCTGGTCACCGGACACCTCCTCTCCCTCCTCGCTGGGACCATCGGCAGGCTTGAGCAGGGATACATGAAATGTGGGAGAGATGCGAAAATGGTTAGGCAGAGCCAAACGGAATGAAACAGGAGTGATTTGACGTGTGATTTGGAATGGACCTACGTACCTCGGACTTAATTTCTTGCAAGGGAGTCTGAGATGTAAGTCTCGCGTCAACAGCCAAACCCATTGGCCCGGGCGGTACACAGGACCAGGATGACGATGCCGAATCAGCCTGTTCCCTCAGACGGCGGACGGTGTGCTGCAGGTGGGTATGTGCTCTGTTCCAGGTTGCCTCACTTCAATTCATCCAGTCATTAACTGCGGCCACATTGGTGGGTTCACCGGACCAGGGGAACAGAGGTGGTTGGAATCCCAGAACGCATTGGAAAGGCGTTAGGCCGGTGGCAGGTTTGCGTATGGAGTTTTGAGCGTACTCAGCCCATAGCAGATAGCGAGACCAGTCGTTCTGGTGAAGGTTACAGTAGCTGCGGAGGAAGTGAGCTGTAGCTGCGGAGGAAGTGAGTCAGCTCTTGGTTCAGGCATTCGATCTGTCCATTGGATTGAGGATGGTAGCCGGAGGTCAGGCTGACATTTATATTTAGGGCTTGACAGAAAGCCGACCAGACCAGAGGCGGGAGGTGAACTGAGGGCCGCGGTCAGAAACTATTCAGGTAAGCCATAAATGCGGAAAACCCAGTAACATAATAGTTCTGCTGTCTGCATGGCTGTGGGTAACTTGGGAAGAGGGATGAGACGACAGGCTTTGGAGAAGCGATCGATGACGGTGAGTATAGTGGTATAGTTGTCGGATGCGGGGAGATCAGTGACAAAGTCTATTGCTATGTCAGACCAAGGGCGTTGAGGAAGAGGTAATGGTTGCAATAACACGGCTGGTAACTGGTGAGATGGTTTGTGGATATTACAGGTTGTGCACTGTTTGACAAACTGGGTGGTGTCTCTGCAGAGTGTAGGCCACCAGAAGTGGTTCTGTAGGAGGTGGATGGTGGCGGTGATGCCAGAAGCAGGTGAGCTGTGGACCATTTCCATGACTCGGCGACAAAGATCCTCGGAGACAAAGACCTTATCTGCGGGGCATTCTGATGGGACTTCAATCTGAGCGTTGGCCTGTTCCAATTCGGTCATTATATCCCACTGTATGGGAGCAACAACAATGGAGGTAGGTAAGACAGTTTCTGTGGGTTGTATGGTCTGATTACCTTCGAATTGTCGTGACAGAGCATTGGCTTTGACATTCTTGGAGCCTGGACGGTATGTGACTGTGAAGTTGAAGCGAGAGAAGAATAAGGACCAGCGGGCCTGGCGAGGGTTGAGTCTCTTGGCTGCTCGTAGATACTCGAGGTTCTTGTGATCTGTGAATACTACGAATGGATGAGAAGCTCCCTCCAACCAATGGCACCATTCCTTGAAGGCGGCCTTCATGGCAAGAAGCTCACAGTCCCCGACATCATAGTTCCTCTCTGCAGCCGAAAGTTTTCTAGAATGGAAAGCACAGGGGTATAATTTCAGTGGGTTACCTTGCCTTTGTGAGAGTATTGCCCCAAGGCTGGATGCGTCGACTTCCACTATGAACGGGAGTGATGGATCTAGATGGTGTAATATGGGAGCTGTTGTGAAGCGTTCCTTTAGGTCCTGGAAGGCTTGGACGGCGGGAGCTGACCACTGAAGGTAAGTACTGCCCTTCTTGACCATGCTTGTGAGAGGTGTGGCTATAGTACTGAAAGTTGTGGATGAAGCGGCGATAAAAGTTTGCGAAGCCCAGGAAGCATTGTAACTCCTTGAGGGTGTTGGGACGTGGCCAGTTGAGGATCGTGGCAACTTTCTTTTCATCCATCGCCACGCCATCTGGACTGATAACATATCCCAGGAACGACTTGGAATTCTGATGAAACTCACATTTTTCAGCTTTTGCATAGAGTTGATACTGGAATTAGTCGTTTAAGAACCATTCTGACATGCTGCACATGCTCCTCCATGGTGTTCGAGTAGATCAGGATGTCATCTATGTAAACAATCACAAACTTGTTAAGCATATTTCTGAAAACATCATTTATGAAACCTTGAAAGACGGACGGACTATTGACCAGCCCGAAGGGCATAACAAGATATTCATAGTGCCCATTGGCCGTGGAGAAAGCGTTTTTCCACTCATCCCCCTCCCTAATGCGGATGAGATTGTAGGCACTGTGGAGGTCTAACTTTGAAAAGAATTTGACTGTGCGAAGTTGCTTGAGGGCTGCTGGTACTAATGGTAGTGGGTATCTGAATTTCACAGTGATTTCGTTCAAACCTCAATAGTCGATGCAAGGATGAAGCCCACCATCTTTCTTGCTTACAAAGAAGAAACCCGCTGAGGCTGGGGAGGTGGAAGGACGGATGAACCCTTTTGCCAGTTCCTCCTCAATGTACTTCTTCATGGATTCCGACTCGGGTTGTGACAGAGGAAATATACGGCCCTTGGGTGGAGTTGTTCCTGGAAGCAGATCGATTGCACAGTCATAAGAGCAGTGAGGAGGTAATTTAGATGCAAGCACCTTGCTGAAGGCTATGGCCAGATCCAGATATTCGCTGGGCAGATTTAGGTTTGACGGAATCTCAGCGGTTTCAGGAATTTCAGTGGACTGGATGGAACTGATGGGTAGGGATGGTTGGTTTGACAGGCATTTCTCTTGACACTGTTTGTTCCAGTGCGTGATCTGGCCCTCTCTCCAGCAGATTTGTGGGTTGTGTGTACGCAGGCAGGTGAAGTGGAAGTGGGTAAGATATGGAATTGTTTTCTTTCAGTGTGGAACAGACCGGTTTGCATGGTGATGGGTTGAGTGATGGAGTTGACGCGTCCAGAGCCCAGAGGTCGGCCATCTATTGCTTCCACTGTGAGAGAAGAGGAACGTTGGATTAGAGGAACATTATGTTGTTGGGCGTAACTCAAAGACATGAAGTTCCCCGCGGCCCCTGAGTCCAGCAGAGCAGACGTGGTGAGTAGAATATCATTGATTTGTAACGTAATGGGTACAGACACACACATTTCGGAGTTGTAGTAATGGTTGGAATCACTCATCGAGCGTGGTTTCTCGGGACGAGAACAGACCGGGCAGTTATTTCTCATGTGACCGGGATTACCACAGTACAAACACAGACGCTGATGGCGACTTCTCTCTTCCTCAGACAGATGGTAGGAATTAATCTGCATGGCTTCAGGTGGTTCTGTGTTCACAGAAGGAGTGGAGTGGATGGAGCATCGCTGACTGGCCTTACAAGCTTGCATGAGGTTATCAATTTGAATGGCAAGTTCAATGAATTGGTCTAAATTTCTGCCTTCGTCACGGCAAGCAAGCTCCGATTGCAATTCTTGTGTTAATCCTCTGCGGAAGCATACTTTCAGAGAATCACTCACCCAGTTTGTCTGTGCAGCCAACGTGCGAAAAGCCAGTGCATATTCAGCAGCTGTTTTGCGTCCCTGGGTCAATTCCAACAATCGATCTCCGGCTCCCTTGCCATCGCTGGGATGATCAAACACCTCCTTGAATCTCTGCATGAAGTAATCGTAAGACGGAAAAGCAGCCCCACCATCCCTCCAAACAGAAGTTATCCACTCAAGAGCTCTCCCGGTGAGTAATGAACAAACGAAAGCGATCTTACCAGTATCATTGAAATACATCGCTGGTTGTTGACTGAGATACAGAGAGCATTGTAGGATGAAGCCTTTACATTTGGAGGGATCACCGTCGTACTTATCGGGCAGTGAGAGACGCGGGTTGACTTGAGATGGCGTCTCTGCCGCGTGGGTAATGGCGGCTGCCACGGGAGGTGTAGAAGGAGCAGGTGTTTGGAGCCCCTGCAGCGCTTTCACCAGGTCTTCAGTAATAGAGGTAACGCGGTTGAGCTGGTGCTGATGGGCTGCTAGTTGGCTGGCTTGGGCAGACATGGTGGCACACAGGAAAGCAGCTGGATCTTGTGTTGGCGAAGTCTTCTGCAATGATTCATCACTAGAGCTGGGATCCATTTGCATGCTTTATTGTACAATATCGAAGTCAGACAGGCTGGGTCAAACAGGGGCAGACAGGGACAGCAGAGACAGGCAGAATCAATGGTCAGTATACAGGCAGTGGCCAGTTCAGGCAGATATCACTCACAAACGGTAGACAAGGCAAAGGTCAAGACAGGTGGCGATGGTTCGTTAACGGGAGACAACAGGTTCAGCAACAGGTAATCAGACAGGATATAAACGCTCAGAAATGTATACCGTGGCAATACAAGACTTCGCGGAGCATGAATGGGAATGGGAGTCTTTTATAGTCCAGGTAATGGGTAACAGCTGGCGGGGTAATTAGTCCGAGGCAGAGGCTTGTGGGAAATGTAGTGTGGTGTAGGTGTGAGTGTGTTAGTATTCCAGTGAAGGCTCCCTCCGATGGCCAGAAGAGGGAATCACGGAGTTCGTCTCTGTGATAGTAACATTATGTAAGTTGACATTTGTGCTGGCTACTGTATACAGGCCACCAGGACACCATACAGACTTTATTAAAGAATTTGCTGATTTTCTATCAGAGTTAGTACTAGCTGCAGATAAAGTCCTTGTTGTTGGTGATTTTAATATCCATGTAGATAATAAAAAAGACTAATTGGGATTGGCATTTACAGACATTCTAAACTCTATTGGTGTTAGACAACACGTGTCAGGACCCACTCATTGTCGTAATCATACTTTAGATCTAATATTGTTACATGGAATCGATATTGATGCCGTTGAAATTCTGCAGCAGAGTGACGACATCTCAGATCATTATCTAGTCTCATGTATACTACATTTGGTCAAAGCAGCTAAACTGCCTCTCTACCATAAATATGGTAGAACCATCACTTCTACCACTAAAGATCGCTTTATAAATAATTTCCCTGATCAGTTTCATCGCCTTAGCATACCAGACAGCTTAGAACAGTGGTTTTCAAACTTTTTCAAGAGCGACCCTTTTTTTTTTTTTTTTTTTTTTTACGCGACCCATAGGCTTATTCTTAAGCCAAGCATAAGAATAACAATAACAACCGCTTTTGATGATGCACGTGCACTGGATGATCATTGACGCGATTGCAATGCAAAGTTGATTCTGCACTAATTTGATCTAGCTATGGGATGCTCATTAACCTGTTAACCATTAACCATTATAAGAATTTTAACCAATTAAAAGCCTACTATCGTTTGCTGCATGCTTAAAAAATACACAAAACATATTCCACAACAAATCCTTTAAATGTGATATTCAGAACAGAACAAGTAACAAACAACTGTCACCCAACCAAAATCACACACACTCACACAAACTGTTTAAAAGCAAAAAATAAGGAAACAGAAGGAAAACAATTATCCTATTGATCTGAAATAAGTGCCTGTGTGTGTGTGTGTGTGTGTGTGTGTGACAGAAGACAAGGCTCATGTTCACTGAACTCTTTAATGTGTGTGTTTGTTGCTGCCGATGGAGCGAACAAGCGAACGAGTGTGTGTGTGTGTGTGTGTTGCTGCCGATGGAGCGAACGAGTGTGTGTGGGTTGCTGCCGATGGAGCGAACGAGTGTGTGTGGGTTGCTGCCGATGGAGCGAGCGAACGAGTGTGTGTGTGTGTGTGTGTTGCTGCCATGGAGCGAACGAGTGTGTGTGATGTTGCTGCCGATGGAGCGAACGAGTGTGTGTGGGTTGCTGCCGATGGAGCGAACGAGTAGGCCTAATATATATTAATGAGAAGGGTGGGCCTGCTTATTCTGCATAATTTGGTCCCAAGCCGGTTCGCTGGATGAGAGGGCAACACGCATGTCCGGAGAAGCATTCAGTTTGTTTCGTTGTTTCGTCTTCATTTTGGTTAAAACTGAGAATCCAGTTTCACACATATAGGTAGTGGTGAAGGGTAGTAGCAATGAAATGCTTGCTTTGCTCAGCATGGGATACTCGGTGAAGAGGCCAATCCAGAACGAAGACAATTTTTCTGTTTTGTGACGAGTTTTCAAAGTGTTGTCACTGGTTAGTTGGATCATTTCTGATTCTTCAGAAGGAGTTAAATTCAGTTCAGCAATTGAATCTGGAGTTTCAAAGTCAAAGGGATTTTTCACCCACCGCTTGTCTTTTAATTCATCGAACTTCGCCTGGGGAAAGTAGCAAGAAAATTTCCCCATCAGTGCATCCAGATGTGACTGAATGAGGCCAGTGACCGATTCGTTGGGCACATCGTTTTCTTCAATGCGTTTCATCATTGTCGGGAACATATAGTAGCTCGCGGTTTTGAGTCGCAGCTGCCAGAGTTCGAGTGATTTCTGGAAAGCCTGAATTTGTTCGCAATGTCTGAAAATGTTGTCTTCCCGTCCTTGTAGTTTTAGATTCAGTTCGTTTAGAACAGAAAATATGTCAGCCAGATAAGAAAGGGTTAAAAGCCATTTCTCATCACTGAATTGGCTTGCGAGAGGTGACAGTTTATCAGTAAAAGCACGTATTTCATACCTCAATTCGTACACTCGGCTGAGCACCCTACCCTTCGACAGCCATCTCACGTCTGTATGAAAGAATAAATGTTTGTGCTCGGCTCCCATTTCAACACACAGGGCCTCGAAAAGTCGGCTATTTAAGAGCACTGCCTTTAATGTAGTTCACAACTTTGACAGTGTCTCTCATCACTATTTCAAGCTCAGGTGGGATTCCTTTTGATGCCAACGCTTCACGATGAATAAAACAATGGTACCAAACAATGTTTTGTCCTACTGCATCCTTAATCCTTCTGACAACTCCACTATTTTTGCCAGTGAGGTTGGCCGCCCCGTCGCTGGTGATGCCTTTGCAATTGGCCCAATCCAGACCACTTTTTGTTATGAATGCATTTAATTGTTCAAAAATATGTGCTCCTGACATGCTAGAAGGCAAAGTTAGGCAGCACAGAAGATCTTCAAGAAATTCACCTTGCCAAATGTACCGAACATAAACAAGTAACGTAGCGCTTGATGCAACGTCAGTGCTCTCATCCAGCTGAATAGCAAAATCCCTCGCTGACTTCAGTCTCGCTATGAGCTGTTCTTCTAAATTCTGGGCAATATCCACAATTCGACGCGACACCGTATTGTCACTAAGAGGAATTAGTTTTAGCTTTTCAGATGCCTTTTCATCCAGAACTGTATTAACTATGTCTAGTGCAGCAGGCAATATTAATCGCTCTGCAATTGTGTGTGGCGCTTTTTCTTTGGCAACACGATATGAAACTTTATAAGATACCAAGTGCAATTTGTCATTGTATGTCACACTTCTGCTGAGTAACTGAGCTGATGACTTAATTTCTTGAGACTTCCTCTGAAAAAAAGATAATGGTTTGTCCGCAAGATCTGCATGGCGTGTACTTAAATGTCTTTCCAACTTCGCTGGTTTCAAACTTTCATTTGCCAACTTTTCACCGCATATTACGCACATTGGTATTGCAGCACGGACTGCGTCCGAACAGTTGACAAACCCAAACTTAAAAAAATCATCTTTATATGGCCTTACTCCGGATTTCTGCTTTTTCTTTGCTGGGCAAGTACTGCTACTCTGTTCACATGCATCGCCTTCGTTATCTTCCCTGCTGATCTCCGCTGTTTGTGGCAGGGTTTGATGACTGGCTGCGTTTTCTGCTTCATTTAAAGGGGTCTCTGTCTCTGGCCCTCTTTTTCTTGTGAAAAAATCATAAATGCTTTTTGACTTTGGCTTGCTCATGTTCAGCATAAAATAAATTAAATACGGGCTACTAATGTCACGCTACCTAAGATGTTGCATCATCTCAGTGAGAAAAAGAAAATGGCTGTATCAACAACACTGCGCGCAAGATTTTTTTTTTGTTTTTATTTATTTATTTATTTTATTTATTTATTTTGCATGTATTTGAATGATTTTTTCATTACTTCTATAATGAAAGTACTGATTTTTTCAGTACTTCTATTCAAAGTTATTATTATTAATATTATTATGATTAGAAAACGGAATTAATTATTTTAGTAAAAAAAAAAAGAAAAATCACTGGCGACCCATTTTTTAATTCTTTAATTCTTTTAATTCTTTAATTCCCATTTTAGTTTTCAAAAGGGTTTGAAAACCACTGGCTTAGAAGACCTCGATGTTGCAACAGAAACTATTGCCTCTGTCTTTTCCAGCACATTAGATTCAGTTGCTCCTTTGCGTTTAAAAAAGATGAAGGAAATTAATACAATGCCATGGTACAATGAGCACACTCGAGCCATAAAAACAGCAGCCAGAAAAATGGAGTGCAGCTGGAAGAAAACAAAACTACAAGTATTTCGCATTTCCTGGAGAGAGAGAATGATTGAGTACAGAAAGGCTTTAAAAACTGCTAGATCTGCCTATTTTTCAAAACTTTTAGAAGAAAATAAACACAACCCTAGGTATTTATTTGATACAGTGGCTAAATTAACAAGAAATAAAGCTTCAACTTCTGATGTTTCCAAAGAGCACAGCAGTAATGACTTTATGAACTTCTTTACTTGCAAGATTGATAATATTAGAGAAAAAATTATAACCATGCAACCGTCTACTGCAGTATCGTGTCAGACAGTGCACTGTAGTATCCCTGAGGAAAAATTCAATTCATTTACTGCTTTACGAGAGGAAGAATTGTCTAAACTTGTTAAATCATCAAAATCAACAACATGTATTTTAGACCCAATACCGACTAAGCTATTGAAAGAGATGGTTCCAGAGGTCATAGATCCTCTTCTTAATATTGTTAATTCATCTTTATCACTAGGATACGTACCAAAAACTTTTAAGCTGGCTATTATTAAACCTCTTATTAAAAAAACACAACTTGATCCTAGAGAATTAGTCAATTACAGGCCGATCTCAAATCTTACTTTTCTGTCAAAAATACTAGAAAAGGCAGTTTCATCACAACTGTGTTCCTTTTTAGAAAGAAATAGTATCTGTGAGGATTTCCAGTCAGGATTTAGACCGTACCATAGTACTGAGACTGCTCTCATTAGAGTTACTAATGATTTGCTCTTATCATCAGATTGTGGTTGTATCTCTCTATTAGTGTTACTGGATCTTAGTGCTGCATTTGACATTATCGATCACAATATTCTTTTAAATAGACTCGAAAACTATGTTGGCATTAGTGGAATTGCATTGTCATGATTCAAATCATACTTATCTGACTGTTATCAGTTTGTAGTAGTAAATGAAGAGGGGTCATATCGATCACAAGTTCAATATGGAGTACCGCAAGGCTCAGTACTAGGACCGTTGCTTTTCAGTCTGTACATGCTACCCTTGGGGGATATCATTAGGAAGCATGGCGTTAGTTTTCATTGTTACACTGATGATACTCCGCTCAATATTTCTTCGTGCCCTGTCGAAACTTACCATTTTGCAAAATTAACAGAATGTATAGCTGATATAAACTGGATGAGCAGTAATTTCCCACTACTAAATTCAGAAAAAAACAGAGATTGTAATTTTTGGACCTTCTTCAAAAACTTCTTCACGTAATAACCTAGAATACTGTCTAACACTTGATGGCTGCTCTGTTGAGTCTTCGTTGTCAGCTAGGAACCTGGGTGTGCTTTTTGATACCAATCTTTAATTTGAAGGCCATGTTACTAGCATCTGTAAAACCGCATTCTTCCATCTTAAAAATATATCTATACTACGACATATGCTCTCAATGAAGAATGCAGAACCCAGTGTAATGCTCTACTGGGTGGTTGTTCCTCCCGCTTGATAAATAAACTACAGCTCGTACAAAATGCAGCAGCTAGAGTTTCTTACTAGAACTAGGAAGTATGACCATATTAGCCCAGTTCTGTCGTCACTGCATTGGCTTCCTGTTAAACATCGTATAGATTTTAAAATCTTGTTAATTACTTACAAAGCACTAAATGGTTTAGCTCCCCAGTACCTAAGCGAGCTCTTAAAGCATTATAGTCCTTCACGTCTATTGCGATTTCAGAATTCAGGCCAGCTGATACTACCTAGAATATCAAAATCAACCGCAGGCAGTAGATCCTTCTCCTATTTGGCACCTAAACTCTGGAACAATCTTCCTAGCATTGTTCGGGAAGCAGACACACTCTGTCAGTTTAAATCTAGACTAAAAACGCATCTCTTTAACCTGGCATACACATAACACATTATAAATTTATATTTCCAAATCCGTTAAAGGATTATTAGGCCGGGTTCACACCGCAAGCGGCAGCAGAGCGGAAGCAGTGCGTTAGCAGAGCGTGAGCGTGAACTGCAGCTGCAGATGAGATATCCAGATGAGACCGAGGACCGGTGCCCTGACACGACCACAACGCAACCCTGAAGTATCAACACAGATTGAGTCAACTAGATCATCCACTGTGAAGGCCTCATCGACACGACAGCCAGTGCCACAGTTCCTCAACAGACCGTCCATACCGGCGTGATGAATACGATCCACAACTGGATGGAACTGAAATAAATACTTTGAATGTTGCGATCCTATCAGACTTATGATAGCAACCTGAATCGTAACAAAGCACTGTTTGCCAGAGGAGAACTGGCCCCCCGACTAAGCCTGGTTTCTCCCAAGGTTTTTTTCTCCATTTAACACCTATTTGCCACCTGTTTGCCACCTGATGTCACCTGTTGGAGTTTGGGTTCCTTGCCGCTGTTGCCTTTGGCTTGCTTAGTTGGGGACACTTGACATTTGACTTGACATTTGATATTCAACAGTATTCTTGACATTTATTCAACAGTGCTTTGATCTGCCTGCATTGACACTATTCTTTAAGAGCTGCTGTGCAGCCAAATTATATACCAGTCAGAGCCGGCCCGTTATATAGGCAGTATAGGCAAATGCTAAGGGCGCAATCTCGCTAGGGGGGCGCCAAAGAGGCCAAGGGATAAAAAAAAAAAAAAGAAGTTACAAACATAACCAAACTGCTGATATCTTTTGCAAACTAAACTTCGAATTAGTATTAATAATTTGTATTATAGAAACATCCAAAATAAGTGCATTTACTGCACCCGCCCCCAATTGATTGACACCTGGCTGAAGGATGGACGGAGCGAGGTGAGACCATAGACAGTAAAAGAAATGGACACAGCAACCCCATTGGAACTCAATTGAGACAAGTGAAGCCCATTTTTAGCGATTTTTAGCACTTCCGTTTCTGACGCGGCACTTACTGCGGAGTGTTGAGACTGTTTACATATTTGTGCCCATATGTACGTTTTATGTACTGGTTTTATTTTTGAATGAATATTTTCTAAAATTGTATGATGTTTTTGTTGAGTTATTATTACACAATACTTTTTCCTGACCTTTTTGAATCTTGCCTCTGACAAATAACCCAAATTACAAAAAAAGACTAAAACTAACACTAAAACTAATAAAAACTAAACTAAAACTAAGCATTTTCAAAAAATAAAAACTAAACTAGCAAACCCACTTTAAAAACTAATTAAAACTAATCTGAATTTGAAAACAAAAAGTCAAAATGAAATAAAAATAAAAACTAATGAAAAATGCAAAACTATAATAACCTTGTTCCCAACAACAAAAAGGAAAATGTCCGTCAGGGGAATCAAACCCAGGTCCTCAGCGTGGTAACGCTAAGTGCTAACCACGAAACCACATCAGCACTTATAATAATGGCCACTCGCAGTCCTAAGTTGACTCTTAGTCCCCAAAACCTTGAGAAAAAAATAAATAAATAAATGAGTAAACAATTAGTATTTTAGTTCGGGCGCCAGACAAGTATGCACTTGCCACAGATAATAATATACTCACCTCGGATAGATTTAAAAAAATGAAAAAAAAAAAACATCCGTTACATAAATTTATATACAGTTTTTTACAATCACTTTGCTACTATTTTCAGAACCTTGATGTCATTTGTCACAACTCTAGACACAAAACTCACAACCAATGATCACAACATTTTTCAAAACTCTAACCCTTTTCTCAATTGCTTGGATACAATACACATAAAACTTAGATCATTTGTTCATTCAGCAAAAATCACCTGTTCAATATGACACAACTTAACATCAAAGTACTACTATTTCAAAAGGCAATTCACACATTACATTTCAAATGAGTGTCTATTCATTTTCTTACAATGATCGAACTATCAATTGATAGAACTGCTCAAAATGATAAGTAACTGTTGCATTACTCTTAATGCATAGTTGTATGGAAACAGACAAACAATCTTCCATGTTTACTGTAAATCATGAAAGTTTCAGGTTAACGAGATTCATTGTCACCAATTAGCATGGAGCATGAACCAATTAGACTACAATTTCCATGGATGTAGCCTAATATTTTATCATAATGCTTCATCAGATACTGTGTCTATGGCCCCAAATACTGTACCACTTTCTCACACTGCAAAAAATTCTGTTCTTACTTAGAGTTTTTGTCTTGTTTCTAGTCAAAATATCTTAAAGATCTTAAATCAAGAAGCATTTTCTTGACAAGTAAAAATTATTTTCTTATTTTCAGGAAAAATAAGTCAAAATTAAGTACGTTTTTCCTGAAAACAAGAAAATAATTTTTACTTGTCAAGAAAATGCTTCTTGATTTAAGATCTTTAAGACATTTTGACTAGAAACAAGACAAAAACTCTAAGTAAGAACAGCATGTTTTGCAGTGCACTCCTGTTTTGTTTCTTACAGTACAAGCAAGCAAGTTGAGGAACACTGCATTTGATGTTTTACAGTACTGTCTTTTCTTTTCTATTTCAAAGCTAATTATTTTTGCTTTGATTCAAATAAACCCATGTTGTGATTGTACTGTAGTTGTAACGTAGCAGGACTGAGGCAGAGATCCATATGCAAGCTTTTATTTACAGTGAGCATAGTCGTACAGGCTGGGTCGATCAGGGGCAAACAGGAACAGTAAGGAACAGGCAGAAACGTAGTCGGTACAGGCAGTAGATCGAGGCAGGTGGATATCATTCACAGAACAGTATACAAGGCAAGAGTCAGGACAGGCAGCAACGAGTCAATAAACAGGAACAGGCCTGCACGATCAAACACAGGCAGACAGGAAACAAGGAAACGCTCAGAAATGACACACTGGGTAATCAAGACTTCGCAAACTGGTGGTGTGAGTGTGAGTCCTTTATAGTCCTGATAATGAGCTGCAGCTGGGTGTGGTGATAAGTGTGGTGTGCTAGGGTGGATGTGGCAACAGGTGATAGGTGGAGTGAGTGCATGTGATTGACAGGGGGGATGATGGGAAATGTAGTCCGGAACTGACAGGATTCGTAACAGAATGTCCCCCTCCCGGAAGGCGCGTCCTCGCGCCGTAGATGGCACAACTGGGGAGGGGGGGTGGGTGCCCTGGAGGCCTACAGGCAGGAGATACTGGATGTGCAGGCGGGTATGGAGGTCTCCAGGGCAGGTCCAGGAACTCAAGCAGCCACGGTGGGTCGGGCCAGGGGCAGCCATCAGGAGCCTCGGGCGGCCACGGCGGGTCAGGGGCCTCGGGCGGCCACGGCGGGTCAGGAGCGGGCCCAGCCAGGAGCCTCGGGCGGCCACGGCGGGTCAGGAGCCTCGGGCGGCCACGGCGGGTCAGGAGCCTCGGGCGGCCACGGCGGGTCAGGAGCCTCGGGTGGCCACGGCGGGACAGGCGGCTCGGGCAGCCACGCGGGTCAGCGGCTCGGGCAGCCACGGCAGGTCAGGTGGCTCGGGCAGCCACGGCAGGTCATGCGGCTTGGGCAGCCGCAGCAATAGTCCATAAATGGCCCTAGTGGGCTACAGTCCGTAAATGGCCCTAGTGGGCTACAGTCCATAAATGGCCATAACAGCAGTGGCTGGGCAGGGTCCCCACCCACCAGCTCCCCACCCACCAGCTCCCCACCCCTAGGTATACTGCCCACCCTCAAAAAGTTCTTG
This sequence comes from Megalobrama amblycephala, assembly GCF_018812025.1. Taxonomy (NCBI): domain Eukaryota; kingdom Metazoa; phylum Chordata; class Actinopteri; order Cypriniformes; family Xenocyprididae; genus Megalobrama; species Megalobrama amblycephala. Next base: position 22,292,545 of record NC_063067.1, read on the forward strand.
GGGAAATCAACGGAGGCATTGGCGGGTTCAAGGGCAAGGAGCTCGGTGTGGCGCCAGCAGGGTAGATGGCCTGAGCGGCAGCGGCAGGACAAATGGCCTGGGCGGTGGTGGCAGGGCCGACCAAGGGTGCTCTGTGGCCGTATCAAGGAGAGCGGACAGCTCGGTGACGGCCTCCGTGGTCATGTCAGGGAGAGCGGACAGCTCTGGACGCCAGCAGGCTCGAGCTGCTCCGGGATGGCAGCAGGCTCAGGCTGCTCCGGGACTGCAGCGGCCTTGGACTGCTCCGGGGTGGCAGCGGGTTCAAGCTGCTCCGGGACTGCAGGGGCTTGGACTGCTCCGGGAGCGGGCTCAGGCTGGCAGACTGGTCCATAGTCAAAGGAGCCCGAGTACATCCTCCAGGCCCGCAAAACAGCCAGAACATAGAACGTGAACACAGTCCTTCTGGCCATGACGGGACTGACAGGAAGCGCATGCGGGGCTGGAGTAGACTCACTGGCTGGAGCGGATTCTGGAGCGGACTCACTGGCTGGAGCAGGCTCTGGAGCAGACTCACTGGCTGGAGCGGACTCACTGGCTGAAGCGGGCTCTGGAGTGGACTCACTGACTGGAGCGGATTCAGGAACGGACTCACTGACTGGAGCTGATTCAGGAACGGACTCACTGACTGGAGCGGACTCAACGGCTGGAACAACCCCTTTGTTCACTGACTCTGCAGGGGCGGCCATCTTGTCCATCGCGTCCAGGGCGCTTGAGTGCGTTGCGACCGGTGAATTTAAATGCGTTGCCCTTGGCAACTTTGAGTGCGTTGCAACCGCTGAATTTGTGTGCGTTGCTACCAGCGAGCTCACGTGCGAAGCGTCCGGCGGGCTTGGGAGCGTAGCGGCCGGTTGATGCCTTGGAATGCCAGCCGCTCGCGCTGAAATCAGCGGTGGATCAACCACACTGGAATGTAATCCTCTCCGCTCTCGGATGGGACCAGTAACGTAACGTGACTCTGAGCGATCAGCGGAGACATGAACTGGTGTTGTTATTGTTGTTGTTGTTGTCGCCGCCATCTGGTGCGTGTTCCTTGGCGCGGCGGCCATTACGTGATCTACCAGGGTGTCGCATTCCTCCGCGACTCCCACAGTAAATGGAGAACCAACTGACAACAGAGCATAGTCCATAAAACCGCAGAGTGATGAACGCGGTCCCTCTCGTTTTAATCTACTCTGGAGAGGTTGGTTGACGCCATCACAAAAGAAGTCAATCAGAGCACAGTCCGGTAGATCAGAGAGGTAAGCAATGTCCAAGTATTCCTGCACATATTCCTCCAAAGATCGTGTACCCTGTGTACTCCACAATAATAACTGTGTAATGTCCATACCGTGTAAACGTTTTCCGGGAAAGCTGCTGGATCGTTGTTGTGGCGAAGTCTTCTGTAACGTAGCGGGACTGAGGCAGAGATCCATATGCAAGCTTTTATTTACAGTGAGCATAGTTGTACAGGCTGGGTCGATCAGGGGCAAACAGGAACAGTAAGGAACAGGCAGAAACGTAGTCAGGGTACAGGCAGTAGATCGAGGCAGGCGGATATCATTCACAGAACAGTATACAAGGCAAGAGTCAGAACAGGCAGCAACGGGTCAATAAACAGGAACAGGCATGATCAAACACAGGCAGACAGGAAACAAGGAAACGCTCAGAAATGACACACTGGGTAATCAAGACTTCGCAAACTGGTGGTGTGAGTGTGAGTCCTTTATAGTCCTGATAATGAGCTGCAGCTGGGTGTGGTGATCAGTGTGGTGTGCTAGGGTGGATGTGGCAACAGGTGATAGGTGGAGTGAGTGCATGTGATTGACAGGGGGGATGATGGGAAATGTAGTCCGGAACTGACAGGATTCGTAACAGTAGTGTTTTGCATCAATATATTACAAACTTTGTTCAATGATTCCACTGTGTCTGTAGTATTCTCTCTACTACTGCAGTACTTTTACAGAGATGTATTTACTGTACATGTAGTACCATAATGAAACCTGTATCACCTATTTTGTTCTACAATATTTAATGATTGTACGAACAATGACACAGTGAAACTATCGGTTGCTGTGTGTGGGTGATCTATAGTTATGTTTCAATGGTATTTCAAAGTAAATTTGTATTTTGAACCAATGCAAGATTTCTTTAAAGATGTGAATGCACAATGCAATGTTTTGAACATTACAGCAGGTTGACAGTGCAGAATAAAGTACAGCGCATTACCTGACAGGATATCAAGGTGTTTTACAGTGGATTTACAGTATGTGGTATTATTGTCTGAATATTAGACAGCCTGTGTTACAGGTGATAACCGTTGTGAGTTTTGTGTCTAGAGTTTTGAAAAATGACATCAAGGTTCTGAAAATAGTAGCAAAGTGATTGTAAAAAACTGTAATAAAGAATATCAATTCATTGAATGCATCTTTCTTTGTCTTTTAATGAAATATTAGTAGGTTTGCAAATTTTATGAACAAAAACAACTCAACTTCAAAAAGAATAGGGAAATTGTAAATAAGAAAAGAAAAAAACACTTTGAATTATTATTCAATATAAATCAACTTTGAAAACAAATAGCAAAACAAATATACAAACATCAGGAAAAAAAATAATGCTGTGTATATGTGTTCGAGAGACAGAGGGAGAGAGATGAAAGAAAAAATGTAGCACCAAGCAGACGAATTTTAGGAATATAGTACAACTCTCCAGTCAAGTTCCCAAACTTGATGAAGAGCATTCACCGGCCGACGACAACGCCCGCTAGCGACAGGCTAAACAGGTAACGTTAGCACCCCACCTCCTCGCCATGATTCCCGGAAACGTAAAATCCACTCGCAAGGACTGCCTCCAGAGATTGTATATAATGGGGAGATAAGAGGGTCTGTATCTCTTACCATTGGAGAAAGCGTAACGGCTAACTTAATCACATGCGGCACCTCTCAGCCTATTGTGTAATGGCAGTGAACGTCAGTCGCAACATTCCCTAGTCTGCCTTCTCTTAAAAAAATACATTTTTATCAAGCTAAAATCTACATATAGTTCCCAACGAAAGTATTGTTTAGTGTAAAACATTCGGAAGATTGGCAAACAGGCTGTGGATTAATTAAAAGTTTAGCTATTTCCCCACAAAAGCTGTTTAATCAGCACAGTGAAGCCTCTCGTCCATTGACTTCCATTCAAAAAAACAGCCTCTGGTCTCGTTCCCTGCGTACTGCGGGGGGCGGAGCGTTAGCTTTAGCCGTTACACTTTTTTGGCTAAAGGTTGCAGGCTTGCCTTCCAGTGGCTTTGACTGCCTCCAAAGGAAACGCAACGTCTCTGGTCAGTTGAACCTGCCTCCAGTCTCTAAACCTAGCCCATATATACCTTCACGCTTCCCCTTAATTAGTCCTTTCCTCCAATCCTGATGCTTATAGTTTAGGTGACAGGCGGTGGCAAAGAACATGAAATAAACAGAAGCAGTACAGAAAATATCTATACTGCCACAAGCTTCACAGTGATATCTGGCAAATAATTTTGGCTGCACAGTAGCTCTAGAAGAAAATGGTGTCATTGTCCAGCTTAAATAAATTCAGTATTGATTCATTCCTGTGTAAAAAATCATTACTTATTAATTTAGTTCATTTATCTATTTTTTTTTTTTTTTTTATTGCAAAACAAGAACAATATACATACAGAGGATCACAATGTGTTCAACTATTATGTGTATTACATTCATAATAGCATCAAAGGAAACAACAGAAAGAAGAAACAAACTAAGAAAAAAATAAAAAACTACAGGGGAAAAAAACTTACAGAGTGTTCCAAAAAGAAAAGGATTCAAAAATTCTATACATCCGTATCGCTTTTTATTTCTTGCATCTTTTAGGGCCTCAATATAATGCTTCAATTAAATTTTAAACAATATAATGTTAGGTTTATTATTATTCCATTTCTGTGTATGTGATATTTTCCATACATAATTATTAAGTTAATCATCAAATTTTGCTCCAAAATCTTATTTTTATATAACAAAAATATATCTTTACCAGATAGTTGAATCTTTAATTTTGTTAATTTGAATATTAGATATTCAATATCAATCCAAAATGACTGGGCAAATACACTTTCAAAAAATAAGTGTTTTATGGATTCTTCTTCTGAATGACAAAAGACACATGTAGTCTCCATGTCTCTGAAAAATCTTGAGACTACTTGTCTCGCTGGATAAATCAAATGAATAACCTTATATGTAATTTCTTTAACTTTATTGGTGAGGCAGTATTTACTAGGTAAACTCCAGACCTCTTTCCATTCAACCTGATTATATATCAATTTCCAAAAGGGTTTGCATTTAGGCAATAATGTACATCTACATAATTTTTTTATATAAAAATTATTCAATTTTTTATCTATAATTTTCACACCATTAATACTTAACTGATCTGTATATAAGGGAAAAGGCTCAGAAGATATATTGCCTGATAAAAGTTGAATAAGACCACTAGGAATAGCATCAAATACTATACTGCAAACTCCTTAGCAGTTACAGGGATCTTATAATGACTCAGGAATTCACAGTAATTAAAGAGCTGTCCGTTATTCTTAAATAGCTGCCTCACCAAAATTATACCATTATCGTACCAATTTCTGTAAAATAAAGATTTATTTTTAAACTTAATATATTTGTTGTTCCAAATCACAGAATTGTGTGGAGAAAAGTTATGCTTAAAAATGAGCATCCATAATTAAAAAACCTGTTTATGAAAAGAAGAAAGCTTTATCGGAACCTTGTTTACATCAAAATTACACCTCAAAAAAAATTCTAAACCCCCCAATTTATCAAAAATTAATTCAGGGATGACATTCCAGATCTTATCTTTAGAGTTCAAGTAGTTCTTTATCCATTTGTTTTTAAATACACAGTTAGCAGTATTAAAGTCAAGTACATTTAGACCACCATCTTCAATTGGGTTACACATAACTCTTTAAATAATGTGGTCTGTTCTTCCAGATGAAATTAAACAAAATAGTATCTACCTCTTTTATAACAGATTGTGGAACATCTAATGCAAGAGATGTATACACTAAGCGTGACAACCCTTCAGTTTTAGATAATAATATTCTTCCTTTTAATGATAGATCTCTCATTAACCAGGAGTTTAATTTTTGTTTAACTTTCTTAATAATTGGTGTAAAATTTAAATTATTTCTCTCCTTTTGGTCCTTACTGATCTTAATACCTAAATAATCTACAATCTCTTTTACTGGAATACCAAGTATGTTATTATGAATACATGTTTTCAAAGGAAATAACACACATTTTTTAATGTTTAAACATAAACCGGAAACAGACGAGAAAATATTAAGGCACTCAATAGCTTTTTTAATTTCAGTTTCATTTTTTTTTTTTAAATGACAGTGTCGTCCGCTAATTGAGAACACTTTAACTCTTTCTCCAAAATTCTAATGCCACAAAATGTATCTTTTTTAATATGAATGGCCATGGTTTGTGTTACAAGTAAGAAAAGGAATGGAGAAATGGGGCAGCCCTGACGTATACCTCTACTAATTTCAAACCTGGATGATGTTCCATGTGATAATTTAATTGAGCTGTTACAGCCATTGTATAGTGTTTGAATAGCTTCTTTTTTTTTTAAATATTCTCCAAAACCAAACAAATTTAGGGTCTCTAACATAAAGTTATGATCAATAGTATCAAACGCTTTTTAAAAAAATCAACAAATAAAACAAAACTATTATCTATAATAAATTCGTTATAATCAATTAAATCTAAAATGAGCCTAATATTATTGCAAATGTACCGACCTTTCATAAATCCTGATTGACAATCATCAATTAAAGGATCAAGATATTTCTTCCATCTTTCAGCAAATATACGAGCAACAAATTTTTGCATCATTATTAATTAGTGTAATCGGACGCCAATTTTCTAGAAATAATAAATCCTTATTGGGCTTTGGTAATAAGGTTATTAAGCCTTGTTTCAGTGAACTGGATAAATAACCTTGTTGTATAGCTTCACTGAATACACTTAATAAAAAAGGTGACAATTCTTCTTGAAAATATTTATAAAATTCACTAAATTAATCCATCATTTCCTGGTGACTTATTGTCTTTTAGTTTGTTAATACAGTGAAATACTTCATTTAAAGAAATCTCTTGGTCGCACAATTTACTAGAAGATTCACTTATCTTTTGAATGTCATTTTTAATAGATTCTAAAAAAGACTGTGGCTTACTCAATTTGTTATCACATGAATATAATTTCTCATAAAACTGGGCTGTATATTTTGATATTTCTTTAGAATTTTTCTGTTAAATGTCCATTAATATTCAATTTGACCATAGATGTAAGTTCTACCTTCCTTTTTTCCTTGCTAAAAAAGTACTTTGTATTTTTTTCTCCTTCCTCTAACCATTTCTTTCTTGATCTTATGAAAGCACCCTTTGCTTTATATTCATAAATTTTATCCAGCTCTAACTGCAGTTGTAGTAATTTATTTTTATTTTCTTGATCAATATTACAATTTCCAGAAAGGCTTATAATTTTTTGTATAATTTTTTCTTCATTCTCTCGTCTATGTTTTGCTATTTCTTTTCCTCTCCTTATGGCTAAAGTTCTGATGTTATATTTCATGAATTCCCAATTTGCACCAAAAGAGTTAGTTAGCTTTGCCTTCTTCCAGGATTCTGTGATAACCTTTTTTGCTTCATTTCTAAACTGCACATCTGTCAATATATTCTGGTTCATTTTCCAATAAGTAAATTTTTTTATATCTTTGGATTTAGTTGTATTTAACGAGAGAAAAATAGCTTTATGATCTGTAAGAACAGATGGTTCTATAGAAACCTCATTAACATAATTCATTAAATTCCTTGAAATTAACCAATAGTCTATACGTGACTGTTGAGAAAGATTTTTTTTACACCATGTAAACTGAATTTTTTCTGGACACTTATGTCTCCATATATCAATCAAATCAAAAGTAGAACATAAATTATATAATTCTGGAAGAACAGACTTGTTACTTGGACGGGGTGGATAACAATCCTTTTCAGAATCCCATATTGTATTGAAATTCCCTCCAAGTACTAATTTTGCATTGCTATATCGTTCCACTGTTTTTTCAATTTGTTCTTCAAAGTTCAAAAATAAATGTATATTTTGTGTAGTAAAATTACTTGCATAGATATTCCCCAAAATAAACAATTAAGTATTCTTTTCAATTACCAATATTACCCATCGACCCGAATCGTGCATTTTAGTTTTAATTATTTTCCCCTTAAATGTACCTTTTAAGATCGCAACACCAGCTGCTCGATTACTCCCATATGACATCCATAAATCATTCCCCCATTGACTCTTCCAAAAACTATAATCTGACAAAGATGAATGTGTTTCCTGAATATAATAGAAGTCACATTTAAATTTCCTGCAAAACAAAAATACTGCTTTCCTTTTCAGCAAATCACGAATTCCCCTGACAGTTAACGATAAAACTGACAAAGATACCAATGTGCTATATTAGCAACCTTAGGCTTAACAAATGTGAAACAAAACATGTTCCTAACACCTCAACAGTATAACTTCAACCCAAATTGACCTTAATAATAATTTACTTAAATCAAAACCTCCAAAAATACTGCACAACACCACATTATAGTGATATTTCAATTAACAAAGATCTATTCAGTCTGTAAATTGAGAAAAAAACAAAAAACATACTATGTTCTAAATGTCATAACTCCAATAACGACCGCATTGACACCGACATGTCCGTATGCAGTTCCCGATCAAGACATATTCACGTATAACTTTACTCATATTTAGTCTTTAAGGAGGTATTTCCTTTCCATCAACGAAGGCTCGTACGCCTACGAAGTAAGCCTTCTTTCCTACCTGCCGAGCAGCCTCCACCTTTGGCCACAGTTGTTTACGTATATCTTTGTCCATGTTCGTTAAGTCCTCGCCAAACTGTAGTTCCTTGGACTTTAGGTAGGTGCTGTTTTTCGCCGCTTTCCAAAGCAAGTCTCGTAAGGATCTGGATACAAACTGGATAATGATGGTTCTCCCTCTTGTGGCATTTCCATCAATTTTTCTTCCAAGCCGGTGTACGATATCCACATCTTGTTGTATTTTGCTGGTAAGTTCTGGAAGAACTGCACAACAAATATCCACCACCTGTGCCTTTACGTCTTCACCCAACTGCTCCGCCAGACCGTACAATCTCAAATTCCATCTCCTTTTGTACCGTTCTACCTCGTTAAGCCTAGAGTCGATCTCAGACATTTTCTTACCATGTGCATCGCTGACTTCATGGATCACTTTCATGTCCTTTTTCAATTGTTTCATGTCATCTTTGACATCTTTTACTTCGTTGAAGAGGAATTCCGTCATTTTCTTTAAAGCTTCAATGCTCACCGTATTTACCCTTAAGAGCTCCTCTAATCCGTTGACTCTTTCATTTATGCATCGCATAATGTTTTCTTGAATTTCAGACAGGGACGGTTCATCTCTGCTTTTCTTCGGATTAGGGGTGCAGGGAGTTGAATCCGGTAAAGGAACTATGGCGCTGCCGGCGCCTTGCACTACATATGCGTGCATTGTTTCAATGTCATTGCCATAAATGTGCACTTCGTCGTCTTTGTTCTTCATCTTTGTCAGCGGATTTGTTAGGCTATATTTCCTTGCTTTTACTCTCTCTCTCTTTTCGTTTTTCCGCCATTCGATGCAGTCTCACTGGGTCAGATTCAACGTTCAAATGCAATTTACAGCAACTATCCGGGTTATTTGGTTGTTAAAAAATAAGATATTACATTTAAACATCCGATTGGTCAATTTATTCAACAAAAAAGAACGATATGAGGTGAAGGAACAAACTTTTCTCCTCAGCTTCTGAAAACTACCTCCTCAACGGTCGCCATCTTGCGCGCCCCCCTAGTTCATTTATCTATACAGCAGCTCTGGAGGAAACAGTGATGTCATCGTCCAGCTCATTTCAGTTCACATACAATGGCGTCAATGCAGGCAGATCAAAAACATTGTTGAATATCAAGTGCCCCCAACTAAGCAAGCCAAAAGGTGTCAGTGGCAAGGAACCCAAACTCCAAAAGGTGACAAAATGGATAAAAAAAACCTTGGGAGAAAGGTCGGGGGGCCAGTTCTCCTCTGGCCAACAACGAACAGTGCATGATTATGATTCAGGCAGTGTTACAGGTCATAAGTCAAAATATTTAATCCAGTTACATCTATTTGAAGATCGCATTCATCACGCCGGTATAGAAACGGTTTGTTGGGGATCTGTGCCACTGGCTGTCGTGTCAATGAGGCCTTCACAGGGGATGGTCTAGTTGACACAATCTCTGCTGACACTTCAGGGATGCTTTGTGTTAAGCAGACTCATCACTATTTTGAGTAAGGCCAATGACTTTTGTTTCATCTGCAAATTTCAGAAGCTTGTCAGAGGGGTCTTTTGCAGTGTAGTCGTTCATATACAGGGAGAAGAGCATTGAAAAGAACACGCAACCCTGGGGGGAGGCAGTGCTGATGGTAAGAGTCCTGGATGTGAGTTTTTCTAGTCTCACTAGCTGTTGCTTGTCTGGTCAGAAAGCTGGTGATCCACTGACTGATTGGGGTGGGCACGGTGAGCTGGGTCAGTTTGGTTGTGAGAAGTTCAGACATGATGGTATTGAAGGCCGAACTGAAGTCCTCAAATAAGATCCTTGCATAAGTCCCAGGTATAATGCATCCCATGTTGACTGCATCATCCACAGACCTGGTTGCTCTTTAGGCAAACTGCAAGGGGTCCAGCAGGAGACCAGTTATGTTCTTCAGGTAGGCCAACACCAGTCTTTCAAACAACTTCATGACCACAGACCTGAGAGCGACAGGTCTGTAGTAATTAAGTCCAGTAATTTTTTTTTTTTTTTTTTGTGGACAGGAATTGATAGTGGAGTGTTTAAAGCAGCAGGGAACTTCACACTGCTCCAGAAGATCTGTGTGAAGATTGGGGCCAGTTGGTCAGCGCACTTTTAAACAGGCAGGTGAAACACCATCTGGGCCTGAAGCTTTCCTAGTCTTCTGTTTTTTGAAGACCTGGCATACATCCAACTCCTCCACACAGAGATTAAATCAAGTCTTTTCTGGAGTATTTTTATGGTCCCATCACAAGAAATCTCATAACTTTATTATCTGTAGATACATAGAAATGCATTACTTAATCAGGATGTGGAAGAACATTACTGGTTAGCCCAGATAAAGCCCCATTCAAGAAAAGTCTGTTCACTAGATGAAACTGGATTAAATATTTTGACTGCTGCGATCCCAATCGGACTTATGACCTGTAACGCTGCCTGAATCATAATCATGCACTGTTCGCTGTTGGCCAGAGGAGAACTGCCCCCCCGACTGAGCCTGGTTTCTCCCAAGGTTTTTTTATCCATTTTTGTCGCCGGTTGGTCACCTGATGTCACCTGTTGGAGTTTGGGTTCCTTGCCGCTGTCGCCTTTGGCTTGCTTAGTTGGGGACACTTGATATTCAACAATGTTTCTGATCTGCCTGCCACCATTGTATGCGAACAGAAATGAGCTGGACAATGACATCACTGTTTTCCCCAGTGCTGATGTATAGATAAATTACCAAAATGAATAACTATTGATTTTTACAACGGAATGAATCAATACTGAATTTATTTAAGCTGGTCAATGACACCATTTTCTTTAAGAGCTGCTGTGCAGCCAAAATTATTTGCCAGTTATCACTGTAAAGCTGCTTTGATACAGTCTGCATTGTAAAAAGCGCTATATAAATAAAGGTGACTTGACTTGACGAGTCAGCTGCCCAGAGGCACTGCAAATATGGCTGCTATTTCAGGCAGTCAAGACCAAGTCCTCTCTACTTGAATGGGGAAATCCAGAAATCTCAAAAACGACTTGCCATACTCGTGTTTAAATATTTAAAATCAGCAACAAATCTGACATGAACTGTCCAGGCTATCTGCAGGATTTTTAAAATCAAATTTAAGGCTTTTTAAGACCTGCACAAATAAAATTAATGTCATATGGGCATGGTAGAACAAGATCTATGGTAACATCCAAACCATAAAATGGCTGTTAAAAAAGTTGATTTAAACTTTACAGTTCAAATAATACAGGTTTTGACAAAAACAAAGTTTATCTCGGCCAAAATAGAAACATCCCTTTTTCAGGATACTGTATGTTAAAGAAAAATTTGTAAAATCCAAATAAGCTTTACAGAAAATTAGTGGAAAGGGTTTAAACAATGTTTTTAATGCTTGTTCAATGAACCATAAACAATTTTTGCACATGCACCTGTGGAACAGTCCATAAGACAGGTGGTAGGCTGTTAAGGTCATGGTTAAAATAATTGATGACACTTGAGAGACTCTGAAAACACCAGGAAAGATGCCCAGTGTCCATGATCACCTGCATGAACCTGCCATAGTCCTGTTACAGGGAGACAGAAGGACAGCTGATCATCCTCACAGAGCCAAACCATGTGTAACCATATGTCCCCCCAGACATGTTTGAGAACCTGCAAATGCCTTTCTGGAAGAGCGGAGTAACATCTGACAACAAGAACTGGCAGATCTGCTGCACAAATAAAATTAATGTCATATGGGTGTGGTAGAGCAAGATCTAAGGTAACATCCAAACCATTAAATAAATAACATCAAAAACATAAAACCACACCGTATACTGTTGTTACTTGACCCCCCACCTCCCACCTGGGACTCATTCTATTTCTGTTTATCAAATGTTTGTGATATTTGTTCAGATTATGTCTCAGCTGTTGAATCTTTTTATGCTAAGGGTGTCTCAGGTCACTGATTGTTTTTATGGCAACCGGAGCCTTAACGCTTCACTTATGGCCACATTACCTCTAAACCATACCAGGAATGTTGTAAGAGAACACTGTGAATGCAGTGAGAGAGTTGTCAAATAACTTTATTTTGTTTACAAAATACAAAGAAATATTACAATTAATATAGTTAAGTGTTTATAACTTTTGTGTTTACACAAAACTATTGGGCAAAAAAATGGTTCAGTAATAAATGAAAAGCATTAAACTTGATGGAAACACAGGTTACGATGTCCTCTGGCTGCTGGTACCAGCAGTACTGGCCTCTCTGAACTGCTGTGTCCAGCTCTGAGGATCCTGCTCAAAAAGCTTCAAGAGAACAGACCCATACCACAACAGTGTTACTCACTAGAACTTATTCAGATACATTAGTGTAATATATGTGCTCAACTGAAATGCATTACACTCATGAATAAAACAACATGGCTTTTCAACAGTCATTAGTTAAGGGTAAATCCTGTCAAGAACATGTCAGGGCCACATGTCAACCAAAACTAAAATTGTTTAAAAGAAATGAAGCTTATTTTAAAAACCATGTGCAAAGCAATGTGCGTTTTAGTCTGTTTATTAATTAATAGCCCATGACAATAGATGCAAATCAAATATCAGGGGTGAAAAAGACCAAATGTAACATGGTTGGGACAAGACATTTGAAAAAGAGAGGTCATGGTTTATTAAGATTAATTTAATACAAGGCAGTAATATTAGGGTTAATTATACACAAGTATTTAAATTACAAACTCTGAGAAAATTGAAATAATGTATTATTTATTACTTTATTACTTTGTAATAAAGTAATGATAAATACAGTAACAATTTGTACTTTGAAAAGCTGTAGTCATATTTAGGATTAAAGGTAAAAGTTATCCATGGAAAAAATCTATATAAATCACTATATAGATCACCACGTTTTTTTGCAGACGGCAAGAAAGGGAGGTTATAATGGTTATTGTTAAATGGGTGCTAAAATGTCAAATATGTAAAGACAGGGGTGCCAAACTTAGATACTGAAGGACTTGATTAGGGTTGAAGCTAAACTGTGCAGGGCTCTGGCCCTCTAGAAACTGGAGAATTGCACCACTGATGTAAGGGTATAAAACATTACACAGAGGTTACACGATTTATATATTATATTTTACTACACAATTTGAATGCATGATGTGGAAGGAAAAACAAAAACAAAAAAAACACCAAAAGCAAAGTGGATGCTATGTATGTGAGATTTAAAAGCAGTGAATATGCGAATGTTATTATGTGTGTGTGTAATGTGTGTATTGAGTAGTAATTGCATGAGTGTTATATATATTCTATATCTTTATACAATACAGACTGTTTCAAAGAAGAATGTATACTGTGGAATTACAAATTTAAGAATCTGTTTAAGATCTGCGGATCCTACATCCTGACCATTTGGCAGGACAAGCTCAAGATACAGCAGTGCCTTTGTCTCTATGATAATGTAAAGGTATGGGCAATACTGTCAGACTGATTGGATTAGCACCTATGCATTTGAATGCTTTGATCTTCCAACTGGAAGTCAAACTATGTGTGAATGTTTACAAAGTCTTAGTTCTCGTGACCAGCTACTGTTTACCATTTGGGGTACTATTATCTACACAGTCGGGGGTAATTTCCTGTATTGTCTTCAGATGCTTTTGTTTTAGTGGTCACTTCTAAGGCTGTGTGTAAGGGCAACACCTTTAAGGACTGCCCACTGAATGCCTATAAAACATCATGTATACACTGCATTAGTTAGATTTTGGATGACCACAGTGACGCACAGCGTGTTTCTCAATAAAGAGTAACTTCTGCTTCAAGAGATCCCAAAGTCTCCTGGTCTATGCTTCTGAGATTTCCAACAATATGTATATTTTGTGTATGTGAGAGGTGCTGTAGACGGGTATTATGACACATAAATGTGTGTATTTCACAGTTTAAGCGCAATAAGCCACCAAACTCAATTCGTGATTGCACACTGTCCGAGAGGCGGCTTTCTGTGCGCACTTCGAGTGTGTCTCACACAGAAAGCCGCCTGTCAGCATGTAAGCACTGAATTCAGTTCTCCTGCGTGGTTTATTGCACTTTTAAAGGGTCATGAAACCCCAAAACACTTTTTTTTAGATGTAAACAGATATGTATAGGCTGCACATCATTGAAAACACTAAAGGTACTCATTAATGTTATTCATAAGTGAAAAATAGTTATTTTTGCATTTTTCAGAGCGATTTCTGTCTTCCTGTTTGAAAAGCTGAGTCGGAGCAACGTCACAAAATCTGACGTCATCGTGTACTTTCGAACATGCTGACATAGATTCTCGACATATATATTCATGACATAAAGCTCATTCAATCCAATCACTGCACTGTAGTATGCATACGATTATAATTGCGGTATTATGCATGAGGAAGTATCACTTCTCTCGCCTCGGTCTGTTGTCATTCAGAGACATATCGTTGGTGTTCGTTTCCTCAGTGCTACAACACAATGTGTTTTCCTGCGACGCGACCAGAGCAGAGGTTTGTGTGCATGTGGATTGTTTTGCTGTAATCTACCAGCACAAATGGAAAATATGTTCGCCTGAGATCGCATTACAGCGGAGAATTCAAATGTCTCAAAAGTGCGGCTCATTCATCTCTGCCTGCTCTAGCTGCGTTCAAATACGCAAGCCATAGGCTGTTTCCCTCAGCACAGCACGTGTGTTGTTTGTATTTTGCTCGCGATGCAGTCAGAACTGGAGTTTGAATACGAACACATGAAAAATACGATTGTTTTTGTGATATACAGGCGGAGCGCGCATATGCTCGGTTTCAGCGCGGAGCTCCGCAATGAGTTTAATAACACTAGCCACGTGGCACATAGCTCATACAGAATAAAGTATCCGTGTTTAAAGTTTTTATTTCACACATTCTCCTGCACCAAACATTAACCAGCACGGTGTAGTTATGCACACATATTTCATCAAGTCTTCTTCAAATGAATTATATGTGCAAACTGGACACTGATACAGTTGTAACGCGACGACACGATTATTCTAAAATACTGATTTTGAGACTGCAGTGCTCGTAAATGTAATCAAAGTAGCCTATTATTAGCCCTATTAAATATTCTTTCACATTTCTCCCTTGTGCTTGGGAGTTTGTTGTCATTCTCTCCATGCTCATATATTGATATTCATTATTCTGTATAATGAGTGTGTTGTATGTCTGTGCTTCATTGGTTGTTCTCTCCCCTCTTCCCCCCCTCTACACTCCCACTTTTCCAGAGCTTTACATGCCCATTTTCACAGACTTTTTGAAACTCAGAGGTGTGAACGACCAGGGTAAAACAGGGGGGTTTCATGACCCTTTAATAACAAGCATGTTCCACTTTTTATTTCTTCATTTACCCATGTGACCATAATCATAGGTGTGATTGGCAAAGGACAAAAAAGCAGGAAACTATACGGTGCACTTACCATGGGGGCGGGGCTTTGTTATGGGGAGGGGCTTATGGAGGGGCATGGCTTGCTTTTGTACTGTTTTTTTATGATAAAGTTATGTAAAATAACTGCTCAGTGCTGCAAAACAGACAACTCTGCTAATGCTAACTTAATTCTATATAAACTATTAGGGGTGTGACGAGACAGGTATCTCAAAAGACGAGACTCGAGATTGAGTTCACGAGACGAGACAAGATGGTGAAATACACGACTAGAAAAAAATAGTCTGCAGGTGTATTTGAAATGTTTTAACTAATCATCTTGTAATGAATGTCATTTCAGTTCTACTTTCTGAGTATGAATTATCATATGCAGTAAAAGACAACAATACTCAAGTAATGTAAAAGGTTTTGACACTAACTCAACTGACTGACTTCTCTTCTGTATGATTTCAGTCTCTTCAGATCTTACTGTACATGATTTATGAACTTCTACAACTTTTGACCTCCTAACTGAACTCCTTTCCACAAACTGATCATAGAAATAAAAACAGTATAAATAAAAATGGTAACACTTTACAATAAGGTCTCATTTATTAACATTAATGTATTAACCAACATCAACTAACAATGAGCAATATATGTGCTACAGTATTTATTAATCTAACATGTTAATGTTAGTTAATAAAAATAGTCATTCATTGTTAGTTCATGATAGTTCACAGTGCATTAACTAATGTTAACAAATGAAACCTTACTGTTTGTGCTTAATAAGATTAAGAGAAAACTGTTATTCATTTTTATGGTAACACTTTACAATAAATGCAACCATAATCGCACTCTCTCAATATTCAAAGTGCAAATAAGACCAATTTTTCTTTGATACAGCGCTAAGAGATGGTTACAACTACATTGCCCAGCCTAAAATAGCTTTCATATTGAGAGATATCTGTATTCATCAGGGAGCCGCTTTCAAAATGCGGGGTATTGAAATCTTGTTTGAATGCGCGCTCGCGTTTACTTTCACTTTCGTGATCGCGTGTAACTCTGTGAATATGGAGCGGAGGCGACTGTTATCCAACTGAATTAAATGTTTTTTTTTATTTAAATACAAAGCAAAAGGACAGTGGAGGCGTAATGTAAACGTAGAGGTGGCATATTCTTTCCTAATCATCCTAACACTCTGTCATGGCAACATCACAGACTACTTTTCGCCTCGACGAGAAATCTCGTCACAATTTAGTCTCGCTCGTCACACCCCTATAAACTATATAACAGCATAGGCCTATTAGTTACTAGCCTAAACTGGACGGAGACACGGAGCGCCCTGTAACTCACTGACCTGCCTGCGTTCACAATTCACACGGTGCAGATGGGAACGGCTGACTACACCGTTTATGGGAATAAATTGTGTATTTCCCTCACAATTGTCACAAAAACTCACTAGTCTGTACACTGTCTGTCTGGTCTCTCTGCGCGTTGCTTTGCGAGATCATGCGGCGCGATTTTTTTTTTCCTCGCTGCTGCACGAGTCTGTGTGAGAATATGGGGGTGTGGCGTGAGAGCGTGAGAATTGGGTCAATTGCGTGAGAGTTGGCAGCCTTGCCGTTACTTTGCTAAATTAGCCCAGAATCGTTTAACATTAATGTTATGGAATCATGACAAAAATGATCAATAGATTGGTTAAATTTTACTAGACCTGCATATAAAAATGAAAGACAATATGGATTTGCTTATCTGAATCATCAGTGTTCACTGAAGCTGTTCACGTGAGTAGATGGTTGGGCGCGGTTGTGTGCGCATTCATAACAGTGCGCGTACACTTTGAACTTCAATCGTGACAAATGATTGGACTACTTGCGGAGTGACATGACGACATGAATCAGAGGCACAAAAAACGTTGACAGCGGTGAGCGGTCATTATGTTTACCAATACTCGACCCATCGCAACCGGCGCAACCCTACGGAGCCCCTAAAGGGACATGGTGGTAGAAAAAAAAATGGGAAGGAAGGAAATTTTATGTGGTGGTGGAAAAAAATTTGGGACGGGAGAATTTTTTATTTTTTTTTCAAATCTTTTGCGTTCCCTCGCAAAGATGTTTTGCGTTCCCTCGCAAAGATTGCGTTCCCTTGCAAAGATGTTTTGCGTTCCCACGCAAAGATGTTTGCGTTCCCTCGCAAAGTTATAATCGTTCCCTTGCACTTTTCAGACGGTCCCTTCAGGCGTGTATCTCCGCCGCCTGCTCATAGAGACCAATTTATTATAAAACACATTTGAGGAAAATTGGGTTGTTGTAGCTTGTTGTCTAGGCTACTATGATTGGAAGTAGCTGCATTTGTGTTTTAACAACGTTTAGCTCACGAGTTATTAATCCGGGAAGCTTGAATCTGTGAATATATTACCAACCGAACTGCTTGACATAAGCACTGACTGCATTCATTTTTGAGTCCAACAAGTTCAAACTCTATGAGCCGCGCATTATTTGTGTGCATTATTAACGTATGTTACTAACTAAAACACTACTGCCAGCCAGCGGGACATTAAAGAGGAAGTGTTTGTCCGAGCTCACAGCAAGGGAACAATTATAACTTTGCGAGGGAACGCAAAACATCTTTGCGAGGGAATGCAAAACATCTTTGCGAGGGAACGCAAAACATCTTTGCGAGGGAACGCATTCTTTGCGAGGGAACGCAAAGATTTGAAAAAAAAAAAAAATTCCTCCCATCCCAAATTTTTTTCCACCACCAAGTAAAATTTCCTTCCTTCCCATTTTTTTTTCTACCACCTTGTCCCTTTAGGGGCTCCGTACAACCCTGACCCCCCACCCCCAATTTTTTTTGCATGATTTACGAGAGCATCATTTTCAGGTCGGAAAAGACGGATTTCCGGATTTTTCCGGAAGAATCACACCCCTGCATAATGTACTTGAATGGATTGTTTTGTAAAATGCATGAAATAGACAATTCTTTTCTTTCTTTATTTTTTGTTGTTGTTTGTTTTTGACCAAAAATGGACAATAAATGGATTGGAATATTTTTTATTTTTATTTTAATTTTGTTAAAGGTCCCGTTCTTCGTGATCCCATGTTTCAAACTTTAGTTAGTGTGTAATGTTGTTGTTAGAGTATAAATAAAATCTGTAAAATTTTAAAGCTCAAAGTTCAATGCCAAGCGAGATATTTTATTTAACAGAAGTCGCCTACATCGAACGGCCAGTTTGGACTACATCCCTCTACTTTCTGAAGGAGGGACTTCATAGAACAAGGAAGTCATCAGCCCGTTTTTATGACAGTGGAAACAGTGGTATACAGATAAGTAAATTATGTGAAAAATACTGTGTTTTTTTACACGCGAAACATGAACACATGTTATATTGCACACTATAAACACAATCAAAGCTTCAAAAAACCACGAAAAACGGGACCTTTAAAGAAAACAAAAACACGTCAAAACCAAGGATCTAAAAATAGGACAAACACGCGCCTACAATCACTCTAACATGTCAGTAATTTTAAGTCCTGTGCGGATACACTGATTTACATACCGCAATTATAAAATCTCTATCAAATGTAGGGATGGGTACCGAAACCCGGTATTAAATTGGCCCCCCGGGGCTAAATTCTGAAAGACTGGTGTATCGATAAGCTCTGACGTTAACGGTTCTGCTATCGGTACTGGAGAAATTATGAAGAAAATACACATACATTTATTATTGCTATATAGACATTATCTTGTGAATTCTATCTCGCCAGAGTCGCCAGCTGTGTCTGTATGCAATAATATTAGGACATTTGTCTATGATGCATTTTTGCTTTTGCAATCCAGAAGAGAGATCGCGCTCATGCAGAGGAGCTACAGTGCGCGCACAACATTTAAACCCTGTTTAATGGTGACGATGGAAGAGAGAACTAAACAACTAAACATCTGCTTACACTTTAGGACTGTGATTATTAAGCAAATTTTATTTTTGATTTCAATTTTGGCTTCCAAGGATCATAAAGAAGATATCTGAGGTAAAACTATTAAAAACTAGTTGTCTAGCACACCTTCATTCTCTTCACAGCTGTGCGTGTTCCTTCCTCCCTAAACCCAAACTTAAAGCAAAACAAGTAACTTTTTTTACCTTCATAAATAATTTTCTAAGTCCTTACGAATGGTTAATTGACTTGTAGTGGTGTGTTTGAGGCATGCACTAACACCCTCTGGCACGCTTACGCCAGAAAACAGCACTTGCAATTTGAGCTGCACCGACCCGACACAATCTTGCCTCATGTTCACGTTCACGCGAGAGTGACAAAATGCTTTACAGTAATTCAAAAACAATGTATATATTATGACTTTATAAGACAATTTCGAAAATTACCCACCTCCATCAAGATTTCTTGTACTGTATTTGCAAAACTACTGCACTGGTGAGTGTTGTAGTCGTTAAAGCTTTAAAGCGGAACTCAGTAAGATTTGCGAAGCTCCCCCTACAGGTTCCTTCAGTGAATCACACTGTTGTAAATACTCCAAGCGCAGCTCTGGACTACAACGACTACAACGCTCACCAGCGCAGTAGTCATTTGGAACACAAATGAATCAGTATATCGAATCTGCTGTTCGGAGCGCCATAGTCACGTGATTTCAGCTGTTGGCAGTTTGACACACGATCTGAATCATGATTTGATACACTGATTCATTTGTGCTCCGAATCTTCCTGAAGCAGTGTTTTGAAATCGGCCATCACTAAAGTCATTTTTTTTTTTTTTTTTTTTTGGCGCTCCAAAAATATTCTCGTTGCTTTATAATATTAATATTGAACCACTGTACTCACATGAACTGATTTAAATATGTTTTTAGTACCTTTATGGATCTTGAGAGAGGAAGTGCCATTGCTCCCTATGGAGGCCTCATGGAGCCATCGGATTTCAACTAAAATATCTTAATTTGTGTTCCGAAGATTAACGAAGGTCTTACGGGTGAGGAATGGCATGAGGGTAAGTAATAAGTGACAGAATTTTCATTTTTGGGTGAACTAACCCTTTAACGATACCCATCCCTAATCAAATGACATTTGTCGCCAGGATATAGCCCTACTCCTCCACGCCTCTCCTGACTTGTCCTTGCGGCCCCCCAGGGAGGCGCGCCCCACACTACTGTTTTGTTCCGAATATAAGATGTTTTTTTCTTAGAGATACATTTGAAAAAACATGTTTGTCTTATATTCAGGGTCTAGACTTTTACATGTCAATAATACTCCCACTACAATAGGTGATGTCAAATATATGTAAAACGAGTGAGCCAAGAAATACATATATGGTGTGTCAGAGTGTAAAGTTCGAAGATCACGAGCGCAAAAAGACTTTCTTTATGAAGATTTTCTTTATAAAATACAAGATTTGTTGTTCCAAAATGTTCATCTTGAAAAAATAGGGAGGTGGGGTGTCATCTTTTATTCAGAACAATACAGTAATAATGTTAAACAAGAAAAAAAAAAGATTTATCAATGCACCTCTAATTACGTTCATAAACATTAAACATTATTTTAAATTACATTAATGGCACAATCCCCTGCCCATTTTCAAAATGAATAGAACGTACAAAAATTATCAACAATAATACTGTGGTCAAATTATAGCTATAGATTTCCCCTTTTTTAAAATTGATCCCCTGCCTATGAGAAACTCTCTGCACATCCCTGGGTGAATGTAATAAGTAAAAAAGAACAAACCTCTCCAACAAACTCCAGTATCTTGAGTTTGGACACCTCCTTCTCTGCCCGCAGTCCCCAGCGGAATTCATATTCCACCGGCTCTGTGTGAGGAATCTTCACATACTCCAAATATCTGAAACAGACATGTGAAATAAAAATGAAAAAGTTTTGCTAACTTGACCTGCAGGTGTGTCTCAATGTAAAAAAGCTGTCAAAAGTGCCTTCAGCCCAAAGATCTTTAACCATTACCCTCTAGGCTTTATCTTAAGTCACTCTCAGTACACCAATTTCATTAACAGTCCCTCTTGACTAGAAATCTTTCCAAACAGTTGCTCAATGCCAATGGTTATAATTGTTGTCTTGCTAGCTTGAATGGTTCAGAAGTCAAAGAAACATGTCAGGAGTCATCTGATGAAGATCATGAATCTTTCTTTGCCTTCATTCTGCTAGACCCCTTCATTGTCTATGGTGTGATATAAACCACCTGTTCATGGTCTAAGGAACAGCAGCTCTGAACACACCAATTCTCACTGGGACTCAAACCCACAACCTCTGAGCACATCAGTTGCTGTACTTGTAGCCTGAGTTACGAGTATTCAAAGTGAGGGCTTGGGTCAAATTAGGAGGGGTTACTTTGCACTATTTAAAGGTGCTAAAGAGGATGTTTTGTTTTATACATTTTTGCAATATTACTTGAAACTGTCTTTACTAACTGATAAAATACTATTTATTAAGTGCACTGAAAGGAATAATATTAATATACATCATCTGTGCACGAGGTAGGGCCTTAAAAACATCAGCCAATCATTTACGCGATCATCGCGTAAATGATTGGCCCTCTGGCTTGTCAATCACTGCCGTGACACTCCTTGTGAGAGACGTGCACGGATTGGCCCTCTGGCTTGTCAATCACTGCCATGACGTTCCTTGTGAGAGACCAGCGCGGATGCGCGCTCCAGTAACTTTCTACACTCCACAGGCGCCGCATGCAATGTTTTTGTCCGGAGACAGGAGTAACAACGGCAGATTATGAGTTACCTGCGGTGAGTCCTACATAATGAATCCACTAACACGATACAGCGAATGCCGGTGGTAAACACTCGTTTTCCAATACTCGTGCACGAGTTTTGGGAGGCGTTCCCTCGAAAGGAGGGGGGGCTGTTCTTACGCATGCGCTCATTTCAAAAACTCAGTAACAGTCTCTGGTTTCTCAGTCGACGAAAAGATCCTCTTTATCACCTTTAAAGAAAACCAATCATTTTGTTGCAGAAAGACACATTCTCTTACTTCTGCCGTACAAACTCATCTGTGACCACCTTCTTTACATCACCAAACTCGTCATGTTTCTCCCTGTGATGAGACACAAGTATCACAAGTGAATTATTTAAAGAAAAGTAACAGTAAAATTACTTTTTCCAAAAGAATCTTGTCCACAAACCCTGGATCCACCCGCAGCTTCTTGAGTGTATTCCACACCAGATCTATAGCATTCATGGAAAACACATTAACAAACCATCCATCGAAACTGAAGAGTAATGTGATTGTGTGAATGGCCAAGCACTCACTCTCTTTGATGACACCACCCTTCATGAAAATGACACTGAGAATGACAAATAGCAGACCCTTCTTTGGGTTTTCAGGACGCCTGTGTGAATAGAAGAATCAGTGCAGCACAAAACAGCTAGACTAGTGCAGGTGTGTTTGAATGAATCTCACAAAAGGTCAGCTCAGAGTCAGTCAGTTTGTCTATTTTCGCCAATACCTGTTGATATTTTCATGGCAACAGGAAGTTCAAAAGATACAGTCTGTTCAGAATCAGCCCATTTGGGAAAATAAATACGCCCTGCTCACGCAATTATGTGCTCAAGCTTCTTTGAAACAAACTGTATTGTACGAAGTGCTATACAAATAAAGGTGACTTGACTTAAAACTAGGGTTGCAAATCCCAGGAATTTACAAGGCTGGAAACATTCCATGGGAATTAACGGGAATATATGGGAATAAACATGGAATTTTCAAAATCGTAGGTTAGCTCATAACAGGGAACTTAAATGTAGTTGGAGAAAAAAAAACATCTTGCAGCATAATCTTGGTTAAAACAACCAGATTTAATGCAATTTCAGTTGAATTTTTTACCCTGCACATTCCTCAATTACATTCACACAGCACACTACTTACTGCAGGGTTATTGAGGCCATACACCCCGCACGCACTGTGCATTTCTCTATAACATACACATTTGATCAAAAATTCAGAAAAAAACGGTAATGTGAAATATAATTACAATTGAAAATAATGGTTTTCTATTTTAATATACATTACATACAATTTCCTGCGATGGATTAATAAAGTATCTATCTATTAAAATATAATTTATTTCTGTGATGCAAAGCTGAATTTTCAGCAGTCATAACTCCAGTCTTCAGTGTCACATGATCGTTCAGAAATCATTCTAATATGATAATTTGATACTCACTTATCAATGTTGGAAACAGTTGTGCTGCTTAATATTTTTTAAAACCTGTGATACTTTTTTTTCAGGATTCTTTGATGATTAAAAAGTTAAAAAACAGCATTTATTTAAAATAGAAATCTTTTATAACAATATTTACTACCGTTCAAAATTTGGGGGTCAGTATTTTTTTTTTCTTTTTTTTTTAAATTAATACTTTTATTCAGCAAGGATGTGTGAAATTGATAAAAAGTGATATTAAAGATTTCTATTTTGAATAAACGCTGTTCTATGGAGTCAAATTAATGCCTTAAAGTTTTGCACAAAAATAAAGTTTTGCAAAACAAAAACAAAAAAAAGAATTGAGCAATAAAAAAATGTTTTGCAAACAAAAATAAAGAATTGCAAAGGAAAAATAAAGTATTGAGCAGAAAAAATAAGTTTTGCAAGCAAAAATAATAAATTGCAAAATAAAATAACGTAGTGCAAAAATAAAAATATAATCAATTACAAAAATCAATGACAGCTATAATCCTATTTTATCTTTGCCACATATTTTTCATGCTCAAACCTACTAAACCATTTGCAACGCTCATTTTATTCTGCGTTTCAGTCAAGCCTGCGCTCACAATACCAGTTTTCCTTTGCGCTGCACTTTTCTGTGCGGTTCTCTTTATGGCACTGGTTTGATGTGGGGGTGGAGTCAAGAAAAGGGGGCACGCCCCCGCGAAACACGTCATCAGCAGGAGACGCAGATCACAACAGAACAGATCAAGCATAGACACAGAGCGCATTTATTATAATCTGAAAACCATGCCCACCGGGGAAAAAACAATCCAACTGTCTCCATTGACTTTGTATTGCGTGAGGCTGCCTTCTTGTCTTTTCTGACTCATTAAAAAAAACAGAACAATGCTTAAAAGCTGCTGTGTGACAATGCAACTAACAAGCTAAAAAACCCAGAAATAAGTTTTTATAAGCTGTCGACCCCAAAAACGAATGTTTAAGGACACAGAAGTGGATACAGGCAGGGAGACAGAGCGCAACGGGTCATATTACTATAAGAAATGCATTGGAGGAGGTCGTAATCGGCGACAACATATGCTAAACAAACCAACAAAAACAAACCATTCATTATTTTTAACCATTTCAAAGAATTATTTCACCTGTCGCCGATTACGTTTCCCTCCAATGCATTTCGCAGGGGCGTGCCCCCATTTCTTGACTCCACTCCCACGTCAAACCAGTGCCATAAAGAGATCCGCACAGAAAAGTGCAGTGCAAAGGAAAACCGGTATCGTGAGCGCACACTTGACTGAAACGCAGAATAAAATGAGCGTTGCAAATGATTTAGTAGGTTTGAGCATGAAAAATATGTGGCAAAGATAAAATAGGATTACAGCTGTCATTGACTTTTGTAATTGATTATATTTTTATTTTTGCAATTTTTATTTTATTTTGCAATTTATTATTTTTGTTTGCAAAACTTTTTCCGCTCAATACTTTATTTTCCTTTGCAATTCTTTATTTTTGTTTGCAAAACATTTTTTTATTGCTCAATTCTTTTTTGTGTTTTGCAAAACTTTATTTTTGTGCAAAACTTTAAGGCATTTTGACTCCATACTGTTCTTTAACTTTTTGTTCATCAATGAATCCTGAAAAAAGTATCACAGGTTCCAAAAACAAGCAGCACAACTGTTGATAACTGAGTATCAAATTAGCATATTAGAATGATTTCTGAATGATCATGTGACACTGAAGACTGGAGTTATGACTGCTGAAAATTCAGCTTTGCATCACAGAAATACATTTTTATTAATGTTTATTTTTATGTTTGTATACATTTTATATAAATTTATATAAAATTTCAAATTTCCATAAATTCCTGTTAAGCTTCCAGAAAAAAAAAAATTCCCCAGGTTAAGTTCCCATGGGAAGTTTCCGGAAATGTATCACAAACTTTACGCCCCTTTGCAAACCTACTTAAAACTTATAAATTGAATTACTGCAGAAGCACATCAAGTAGAAGCACTAATAAGGGACCGCTGCAGCAGCTTTAAGTTCAACTAAAAATGGAAAACTTTTTATGTGTTTTGGCCGTTCATTTACATGACAAAAGCATTTTGGGGGCCTAAAAACGCAAATTTTGAAAACAGGATTCAAAGAAGATGAATTTGTGCTATTTGTGTGTGGGGGGGGGGGGGGGGACTAATGCATACATGTACGTGGAAGCGTGTTATAGTAGTGTTTATCCAAAGTGTGTGTGTGTTACTTACATGCTCACAGGCTCTCCATGAATGGGCTCCAGCTTATTGATCAGGATATAAATGTGATTTTTGGGATCAGTCTCCACCAGCTTTAATCCAAACACCTGCATCAAATACATGAGTTCATCTCTGCTCAAATTCACACCCATAAAAGGCCATTTAGTCATGGTATTCTCCACATGTTGTACCTGCTCAAATGTACGGCAAACTCTGTTGATGATATCTGTATAGATGTGTTTGTAATCCTTGATCACATGTTTGCCAATATCTGCAGAAATCAGTCAAAAGTCAGGAAAGACAAAAAAAATGTTTCAAATATAAATACAATATTTCTATTATGAATAATTATTTCTCTAAAAAGCAGAACTATAATAGGGATCTAATAAAGTGTAATATACTGACTATAGAAGACAAACCTGCTCTTCGAATGGGTATTTTTTTTTGGTCTTTAATCAAGATGAATTGGACCACCTCTGCCACCTTGGCATAAAGCAGAGAAATATATTAAAATATAACTATTACTGATTAACATTTTTGTAACATTTTGGCTTGCTTAGTTGGAAACACTTAATATTCAGCAATATTATTGATCTGACTGCACTGACATTATTGGATTATTGAGAGCTGAACTAAGCTAGACAATGACATTGTTTTCTGCAGAGCTGCTTTTATAAATAAATTGAACTAATTTCATATTCGATGAACTTTACACAGTTATTGAACTGAATCAACAATGAAATGGGGTCCGTTCTTCATACCTCACTTAATAAATCTGAGATGATTTGACAGATGCCAGATCTTCTAATCGTGATAACTGAACTGCCTAATTTGGTTCTTCAAACAAATTTGTGGATTGGATTAAAATATCTTAATTAAATTGTCTGAGATTACTGTGCGCTCTTGTGTTTATTGAAAAGGGCAGATGTATTGATACTCAAAACCATGATCAGCAATGCAGCGATTGACTGCATTGAAAGACAGCAATGTAGTGGCATCATATAATTAAAAAAGACACCTGACGAAAAGCTTGATGAATTTCTGGACCTTTAAGAAAACAGCCAAGCTACAACAACATAAAAGTTATAATAGATCAATGAAATTTGCACTTATATTTATATTCATGATTTCTAGTACAGGTTTTATATTTTTATTTCAGTGTTGTAATTAGCAATTAGTTTAATTTTACGTTTGAAGAAGATTTGTTTACATGCCAACATTAATTAAAGTTTCTTAAGGGTCAAGATCAAGTTATCTGCATTTCCTGCTCTACATCAAGCCACCTCCATAATAGCTGTTGTGGTTCAAATTAATGCATGCATGGCATAGACTAACTGTTCATCATGAGTGTATGACTCCAATAAAATTATTAGGTAATTATTTCTTCACGAATAAATCTCTCAATGAATAAAACTGGCTGTGTCTATATTATGATAAACTACACAACATTATAATATTATTTGCAAATTTATTTTTAAATCATTATTATTATTGTACTCTTGTAAGAAAGTAGCAGTTTGGAGCACACTAGCTTATAGAAAAGTAAGCATACATATTCATACTGAACTCCATCAGTACGGAATCTACTTTTACAGAGGGTTAACTCACAACTTTTCAGTAACTCTCCAGCACAGATGTTTAATTACCAGACTGTTTCACATGCAGAATATGATTTAAAAAGAAATGAATATCATCAATGACTTCACAGGTACCTTGCGGTCTATCTGATCAGATGTGAAGTTCTCTCGAGCTCTCTGGACCTGTGATGATGTTATCTGGCTGAAGGTTGCATCCTCATCACCCTCATTCAGCAATAACTGAGAGCGCTGCAGTCCACACACACATACAATCAATCTCACAATATCATTGACAATATATGTTGATATACAGTGTTTAACTTATTACTCAAGCAGCTCTCAAAATTCTGTTTCCTTCTGTTTACCTGCGCTTTGCTATAAACAGGGTTCCCACGCTTCTTGAAAGTACTTGAAAGTACTTGGATTTCAGACACATGAATTCAAGGCCTGGAAAGTACTTGAAAACAATATTGGTCCTTGAAAGTGCTTGAATTAAATTTGAAACAAATTTTGTGAAAATTTATTATAAGATGCCCCTCTTAGTCCTAGTATATTTGTTTTGGAATATTATTTTACAATCAGTTTCCGAGTGTTTTCTATTGCGGTACTTTCCCTTACTTGTTATTAGGCAGGGCTTGGACATTTGAGCTGTGACACTTGTTGTGTCCGAAATGAACATTCTTATAGGTGTGTGCGATTTTGATCGTGGACGATTAAAAGGTCTCCATGATCTGCTTTTGAAGAAATATTGTATCGTGCTATATCGCTTTCTGTCAGTTAGTTGCAGTCCTGGCGCCTCTGTCTCAACATACTGTGCAGTACAAAGCGACATACATTCACATCACATGTTAAAACAGCGATAGAGTTATACTCACGGAACACTGCAGTTATTCACAATCACAAAAGTTTATTATTTGCATGCGTTTTAAAGCCTTGCCAGTGAAACATTTTATCTGCGTGCTCGTCTAACACAGGCTTCTCTGAGCCGAAGCGCGCACACTCTAAAACCCTGTCAAACACTGCATTTGCTGGACAAAGTTATCATTCGCATCTTATTCTGCTAATACAGTCAATACACACAAGGTTTACACTACACCATCGGTTAAGTGTAAAGTTCAGCAGTTGAGAGAAAATCGAATCCGTGTCAATATATTAAATGCGCGCAAGAGCCTTAAAGGGACAGACAACAAATGCTGCGACTTGTGAAAAAAATGAAAATTCTGTCACTCTAAAGTTGATCCAAACCTGTATTCATTTGTCTTGTGCTGAACACAAAAGAACACATTTTGAAGAACGTGGGTAACCAAACATTTCCTACTACCCATTGACATCCATAGTATTTTCTTTCCTACTATGGAACTCACTGGGGACCAGCTGTTTGGTTACCCACATTCTTCAAAAAAAAACTCGGATGTTCAACAGAAGAAATGTATTTGGGTTTTAAACAACTCTTATGGTAAGTAAATAATGACAGAATTTCCTTTTTTTTTCCAATTTCTTTTCAATTTCATTTTTTTTTTCAATTACAGTAGCTTTAACAAGAAACTCATAAGAATTGTGATATATAAATTACAATTCTGATTTTTTTTTTCTCAGAATTGCAAGCTTATATATGATGTTTTCTTAACAAAGTTCGGGAGGAGCAAGTTCAGATTAACCTAATTAGCACAGGTGGAGAGCATTCAGTTTTACTCAACTCAACCAATGACTAGAGGTATAAATACAGCAGACTTACCTCTGTTCGTCTGAGAGTTTATCAGCATCCCTCCTCCACCCCATCTCCTCACTTATAGTTCTATCTACTTTTACCACACCGAGGGGAGTACTCTGGGTTTGGGCCAAAATTTCAAGCTCGGAGCCCTCTCCCCGGACAGCACGCCAAATACGCATAACTTTACTGTATTTAATTATATGGATATGTGAACTCGTGAACTATAATATATTGTATATATTCTGACTTAAAGCCACATTTACGATCCATATAATCCTTTTTTTTCACTCAATTGCAAAATGTATTTTTACAATATTCTCTCTATATTATAATGTTTTTACTGAAGTAATGATTCATAAAAAATGAAAACCAAAACTAGTATGGAATAATTATTAACATTTAGGGATAAGAAAGCTGCAAATATATATTTCCAAAATTAACGTACAAATGATTCTGTTCCTCTTCCGGGTTAAAATGGGTGCATATGCAATAGTATGATTAAAATGTTACGTACTGTAAGAGGTCTTTCATGACACTCCATATGTAATGTGAATTTGATAGGTGCTTGATATAAAATAAACGGTGCTTGAAAAAGTCCTTGAAAGTCCTTGAATCTGGTGTTCATGAAAGAGTGGGAACCCTGTATAAACATAATTTGAAAGCTAGATCAACACTTTGAGAACACGATCTTGATGGTTGGTTTTCTCCTTAGATGATTATATATTGCCATTATACATTATACATCGGTTCAAATGTGATCTCTCACACCGTGCAACAATTTAATCATATACTATCATATTCATAACTTAACATAAGTATATTTTGTTTAAACACCTGAGTGTGATTACTTACTCTCTGAGTTTTATTCAGAGAAGCTGAAACCGCTTTCTTCCTCTGAGACATAACGACCGATCCCTGAGTATTACATACACACACATACAGACACAAAATGGAAATAAATAAAACACATAAATCCGTGTAGTTTCTCATTTTGGATGTTACAAACGCAATACAATTTAAGATATCAACATCAGGACCAACAGATTCATTTAGATCAACCACTAACATTAACGTTACATATGTTTGAGTAAATTATGTAAATAATGTTGATAATAATACATGATAAGGTGTTTAAAAATGTTTTCACCTGTCAGTGATGTTTAATTCCTATCAAAGCAGTTTCCCGGTTGTTTCTTCTGCTGCTGATGAATGACAATGAGCTAACAGCTGAACATCGTCACACTGCCATCTGCTGGACAACAACCGTCTAGACCAGGGGCAAGTATTTTTGACAAAATAAATCTTCCCAGAATTTGTTTGGTAACAAGTACATTTACTAACATAAACAGGGGCGTAGTTTGTGGGGGGATGGGGGGAGGTATTCAAATCTGAAAATTATGTAGAATTCATTTAATTTGTAACAATAATTTTGTTTCTAATCAAATATGACTTTGTCATAATAAATTAGACAAAAAATACTCCCCCTCCATTGAACCGATTGGTAACGCCCAACCAATGCGCGTCGCACTTTGACCAAAACAACGCGAGTGGTGCTCTACTGTTTGAGTGAGCATGGGTAGCACCAAAAATGAAGAGAACCGCTGCCCAGCCAACTACAGGTGCTGGTCATATAATTAGAATATCATCAAAAAGTTGATTTCACTAATTCCATTCAAAAAGTGAAACTTGTATATTATGTTCATTCATTACACACAGACTGATATATTTCAAATGTTTATTTCTTTTAATTTTGATGATTATAACTGACAACTAAGGAAAATCCCAAATTCAGTATCTCAGAAAATTAGAATATTGTGAAAAGGTTCAATATTGAAGACACCTGGTGCCACACTCTAATCAGCTAATTAACTCAAAACACCTGCAAAGGCCTTTAAATGGTCTCTCAGTCTAGTTCTGTAGGCTACACAATCATGTGGAGGACCGCTGACTTGACAGTTGTTCAAAAGATGACCACTGACACCATGCACAAAGAGGGCAAGACACAAAGGTCATTGCAGAAGAGGCTGGCTGTTCACAGAGCTCTGTGTCCGAGCACATTAATAGAGAGGTGAAGGGAAGGAAAATATGTGGTAGAAAAAAGTGTACAAGCAATAGGGATAACCGCACCCTGGAGAGGACTGTGAAACAAAACCCATTCAAAAATATGGGGGAGATTCACAAAGAGTGGACTGCAGTTGGAGTCAGTGCTTCAAGATCCACTACGCACAGACGTATGCAAGACATGGGTTTCAGCTGTCGCATTCCTTGTGTCAAGCCACTCTTGAACAACAGACAGCGTCAGAAGCGTCTCGCCTGGGCTAAAGACAAAAAGGACTGGACTGCTGCTGAGTGGTCCAAAGTTATGTTCTCTGATGAAAGTAAATTTTGCATTTTCTTTGGAAATCAGGGTCCCAGAGTCTGGAGGAAATGTTGTTTGAGGTCCAGTGTAAAGTTTCCACAGTCAGTGATGGTTTGGGTTGCTATGTCATCTGCTGGTGTTGGTCCACTGTGTTTCCTGAGGTCCAAGGTCAACACAGCCGTATACCAGGAAGTTTTACAGCACTTCATGCTTCCTGCTGCTGACCAAATTTATGGAAATGCAGATTTCATTTTCCAACAGGACTTGGCACCTGCACACAGTGCCAAAGCTACCAGTACCTGGTTTCAGGACCATGGTATCCCTGTTCTTAATTGGCCAGCAAACTCGCCTGACCTTAACCCCATAGAAAATCTATGGGGTATTGTGAAGAGGAAGATGCGATACGATACGCCAGACCCAACAATGCAGAAGAGCTGAAGGCCACTATCAGAGCAACCTGTGCTCTCATAACACCTGAGCAATGCCACAGACTGATCGACTCCATGCCACGCCGCATTGCTGCAGTAATTCAGGCAAAAGGTGCCCCAACTAAGTATTGAGTGCTGTACATGCTTGTACTTTTCATGTTCATACTTTTCAGTTGGCCAAGATTTCTAAAAATCCTTTCTTTGTATTGGTCTTAAGTAATATTCTAATTTTCTGAGATACTGAATTTGGGATTTTCCTTAGTTGTCAGTTATAATCATCAAAATTAAAAGAAATAAACATTTGAAATATATCAGTCTGTGTGTAATGAATGAATATAATATACAAGTTTCACTTTTTGAATGGAATTAGTGAAATAAATCAACTTTCTGATGATATTCTAATCATATGACCAGCACCTGTATATTAAACTGCTGGTCAAATGGGGCGTTAAAAAGAATAAAGCATGTACTGAGAAGGAGGTATGAGAATGTTGTGTAATACACTCCACATATATTTTAGCTAGCTAATCCATTACAATTTAGCCATAACTATCATTGTAACTGTGACCAAAACAGCCGTCTGTTTTGTTAGTTCATTTTTCAATAGTGTCTGTAATTATCAATGACAAACGTATTCACATCTGTGTTTGTTTTCTTCCTAAATTAATCTGACTTTTGAACGAAATTGGCTGAATGAACGATTTAAGTGACTCACTCAATAAAAAAGCGAATCGCTGCCGCCTACTGGCGGTTTCAATATTTAACAATTTCTTTCTTTTTAGAATCACTCAGTTATGTTAGAATTTGATGAATGATTATACATAAATTTCATAAAGTTATGAAGTATAGATAGACAGACAGATAGATAGATAGATAGATAGATAGATAGATAGATAGATAGATAGATAGATAGATAGATAGATAGATAGATAAAGAAGAAATAAATTATCCAATAACACTATAAAACAGATTATTATTATTTTTAATTAAAAAAATAATAACAGGCAGCATACCAACATTCAACCCCCCCAAAGTTGAAACCAAATCTACGCCCTTGAACATAAATATTATGAAGAACTTTCAAATGTATTTCCCAACCAAGCATTGTCCCCAAATAATCTCTGAGAAACAAATATTCCAGAAAAATTTCCCTTCTAGGCTTAAAGGATGTTATAAAACAGATTTCTAATCAATTTCTTATAAAATAGATTTCCAATAAATGTATTTGTGGACTTTTTACTGTTAATGTCCACCCCATTTAAATGTACAGGTTTAATTCTACAAATGTTAAGGGACAACATATGGCTTCTCATTAACATCAACAGACCTGTGGGAATGGCTTTTATCACAGAATAATAAAATATAAATAGGAAATGACCATTTATTCATAAAGTTTTCATAAGAAAGCAACTGAGCTGACTGATCTAAAAGGTCAGATAAAAAGTGAATTCCTCTATCCATCCAACTCTGTAAAGATATTTCCAGTTAACTTATAAGCATTATTCCACAAGATTGCTTTATGTATGTGGGGAAAAGTTATGCTTTATACATAACTTCCAAGTCTTAAAAGCCTGTTGATAGAAGTTGGATAATGCCACATGCAGTTTGCTAATAGTAATCAACCAATAGCAAAAAACACAAACCTACAACCTTTTTAAAAATATTATATGGTAGGCTATAAAGCAGTGGTTCTCAACTCCAGTCCTTGGGACCCACTGCTCTGCAGATTTTGTAGGCTATAGCTGTGTCCCAATTCAGGGGCTGCGCACTTCGAAGTGCATGAAAGGGGTGGGGTTTTGGAGTGAAGGGTTGCCAGGTCTGCGCAACAAAACCATCCAAAAGTAGTGTAATCACAGCACAAGTGTAAAAGTATGCCAATCCCAGACGTGGCAACAATGAGCCGAGCGTCGTTACATGGCTAGCGGCTGTGTGACAGACAGAGACAGTTGATGTTTGTGTTGCATTTTAAAGTTTTATGACTTTCTATTGGGTTTTGACACGTTCACTGCCGACGACGATGGGACACTGGACCAAAATATGTATGGTTAAACTGTGTAATGTTAGTTTTATATCGTTAGCAAGTTAACCTTGTTTTTATTTTATGTTAAATGAAATGTTAACTGTGTCAGTTGTTTTAACTAAAAGAAATTGCACTGACATTTGAAAATATACCTGCTGAGCATGACTATTTGTAACAGGCAAGAATTTTAAAGCTATGATGACCAAGAAATTTGAATGGACCATAGATCTGTTTTGTATGTTCAAATATTTCAGATTTTTATATATTTATATAATGCGCTCCACCAGCATCTCCCTTCTCAGTCGAATGAAAGTGTACACAAATATGTTTTGTTGTTTTATATAGCCTACTGATAATTTAAAATGTTATGCTATTTTTCTGATGTTAAATCTAAGTTCTGTTGTATATAGTTGTAAAAGGTACTTTAATGTAGCTTTAGAACGATGTATTTAATGTAAAAACATTTAATTTACATGATGAAAAAAATATATAGGCCTACGTATAATTTTACATGTAAAATTACAAGTTGCATAAAAGAAATAAACAATGAAACAGAACAATTCTCTTTTATTTACACGTGAACATATGTATTAAAAAAAAAAAAAAGTTTAACAGAATTACTCCGGCTCATTTACAAATAAATTACATTACAAATATATGTATACAACTTATGCATTTGCTAACTTAAATAAAAAAAAACTGTAGAGAAATGACAAAATGACATTTAAATAATATTTATATCAACCCATTTTAATGGACTGGATTCGGTTCTTGAGAAAACGGGGGAAAAAGCTGCCTTTGAAGTGCGATTCACCGCGGCGCGAGGAGGGCTGACGTAATTCGAGAGCGACTTCAAGTGCACGCTCCGTTTCCCAGTGGAGTGGAGCATCGATCTCAAGACACTTCGCGGTCTACAATATCCCACAAGTTCATTGCGCGCCAGTGACGACAGGAGTTCAGGTGTGAATTCAAATAAATGTAGCAATGCCCCGATTTCACCAATCAAACTGTAATATCCGTGATGTCCAAATCGTCAGTTTTTCATAAATGCAATATTTGTCTCTGAGATGGAGT
Organism: Megalobrama amblycephala; assembly: GCF_018812025.1. NCBI lineage: Eukaryota > Metazoa > Chordata > Actinopteri > Cypriniformes > Xenocyprididae > Megalobrama > Megalobrama amblycephala. Next base: position 22,327,442 of record NC_063067.1, read on the forward strand.
GCAGTTGAATAAAATCCTAAAGTTCTGTACTTTAAATTTAGACTTAAATACAGAGTAAATGTATAAATATGAATGAATATATTTTCCAAATTAACATTTAATTTAACATAAAATAAAAACAAGGTTAACTTGCTAACGATATAAAACTAACATTACATAGTTTAACCTTCCATATTTTGGTCCAGTGTCCCATCGTCGTCGGCAGTGAAGCATGTCAAAACCCAATAGAAAGTAATAAAACTTTAAAATGCACACACAAATGTCAACTGTCAGCTGTCTGTCACACAGCCGCTAGCCATGTAACGATGCTCGGCTCATTGTTGCCAAGTCTGGGATTGGCATACTTTTACACTTGTGCTGTGATTACACTAATTTTGGGATGGTTTTGTTGCGCAGACCTGGCAACCCTCCACTCCAAAACCCCACCCCTTTCATGCACTCCGAAGTGTGTAGACCCTGAATTGGGACACAGCTATAATCCTTGTTCCTCGCGTCTCCCCAAACATTTCCTTCTCCATATTCTTCTTTTCTTGATGTTGTTTTCGCTGCAAATCAGCGCACAGGCAATTCGTATTTCAAGCTTCTTGCGGGCTACTATTTTTAATAATAATCCCACCGTGTGTCTCAATCAGCTCCCTAGTTCAGCAGTCAGGGCACTGATCAGGGTATCAGCCACATTCGCTTTCATTATATACTGATTCACGACCTAAAGAGCTAGGGAGCTGATTGAGACACAGGGCCAGTCTCACGTGAGAACTCTGGTCTTGCGCGTGTTGTTTCCTTGTCATGTCTTGCGTGTGTTTGGTTGTGAAACGTAGTTTGCGTGCCAGACAGAGTTGTCGGCGATTCTTCCTATTGTAAAGTCATGCAGTGTGAAACCTTCTGTCGCCGATCCATCGTGCAGTATGAACATAGCAGCGACTGAATGCTGTCCAAGATAGTCATGCAGTGTGAAAAGAACAGTGACCCGACTACTTTGAAAATCGTGCAGTCTGAACTCGGCTTTAAGCCGAGTTCAGACTGCACGATTTTAGCTCCCGATTTTGGCTCGCCGACTGGTTTTGAGAAATCGCCGACAAATGCCCGAAATCACAGGCAAATCGGTGCTCGTTCACGCGAGTGACAATCACGCAGTGTGAATGAGCAAAGACGCGAATCTGAGAGAATCGCCGACGAGTCGCCGACACCCGTGAGATATTTGGCATGCTAAATATCTGGACCTGTCGGCGATTCAAAATCCTGCAGTGTGAAAAGTGTTCTGACCAAGCGGCAACCTCCCCCAGTTTCTCGTGAAGCCAATACGGAAGTAACTTAAACTGCGATTCATCGACTGGCCGCTAGGGACAGGCTGCAAAAGGGAGCAGAATCTCATTGACCATCATGTTAAAACAGCCAAGTTTACAACAGAAAAAAACATGCTTACACTCTGGTTCACATTGTGTTGTGGTCTATACTGCTAATTTTGTCCTTCATGACAACTCTGAGGGGGGTGAATTTTTTTATAACTCATCCGTTTAAATTATATTAAGCCTTAAAGTTCTGCATAATTAAGGGCGTGGTCACTTGAGTGACAGGCGGATCGGCACTGCTGTCTGTGAGCCGTCATGTTACCTCAGCTAATTCTAGCCGCTGAATTTGGCATCTCAGCCGTGTTTGTGCCTTTTTTCTGGATTATTTTATACAATGTATGGCTTGCTGCATACTCGAGACAGATGTCAGTCTGTGTACATGTGCTGGCATGCGGAACACACGTTGTTGGATCGTCGTGGCATTGGCTAAAAGCTTTGTTCCTGAGATTTAATGACAATACCAGGAGGATATACAACTCCGACAGCACTGCTTGTATATTATAACTAAAACTGCTGCACTATTTTGAAAAATTATACTTTGGACACGTGCTCATTAGTTTGAGAGAACATTTGAGAGTTATAGATATCTGGTACCTATATATGTACGAATAGAGTTTTACATTATAAACGATGTTTTATGTTTTGAAATGGACATTTTACCCAAGTGCAACGGATTGGATTCATCTCGCGATCTCTATTTCATTAAAGGTATGAAGTCCAAGTTGATTTTTTTTGTGTTATTTGCACACCCACACAAATTAATTAGCCTACTGGTGTTAGAGCATCTATAACGTTATCTTAAAAAGCACCGTAGATTGACAGTAAACCTTTAGTACTTTCTAATGATATTGTTATCTTTATTAATATTTTAGATAGTATCTAAGATAGATATGCTAGGCGGGCGTGGTTTCAGCAACAAGTCGCATGGGCTCCAACTACGTCCCGCCTCTTTGCCCATTTTCAGTTATCCGTGAGTGACGTGCGGTCACGTGCAGCTAAGATGGCCGCGGCCTCATTTTTGCATCAAAACTGCTGTTCAGAACTCTATGGGTGACGTCACGGACACTACGTCCATATTTTTTACAGTCTATGGTTCTGACTGAAAACTACATCGGCGATGACCGACAGCCAATGAGAGAGTAAGATGCAGAGCAGCGGGGAGTTCGGGGAGGAGTTATAGACCACAACATCAGCAAGCATGGCTTTGTACACATAAACATTACAATTATATCAAACAGAACCAAAGCACAAACATTTGCTTGACCATCCAACAGCAGCACATTGAAAAGTTATTTATTTACCTCCAAACTCTCATTGCAGAACACACAATCCACAGTCTCCTCAACCATTTCCTCCTCCATATTCTTCTTTTCTTTTTCTTGTTTTCGCTGCAAATCAGCGCACAGGCAGTTCGTATTGCAAGCTTCTTGCGGGCTACCGTTTTTAATAATAATAATAATAGGCTTGTTTGAGATGAGCAAATTCTGCGCAGAACCGATCACCGGTGATCACCGCGAGATGCATGCCGGTTAGAAATGTGTCCGAGGGTGGGCCGCCTTGCTCTGATGTCATGCCGACGTGTGTCAAAAACCTCTCGCGAGTGCGAGGCGGACGTGTCGGATTCTGCAGTCGAGCGCAGTTGCTCTCCCGACTGCGCTGACCAAAAGCACGATGGGAAACGACTTGCTGACGACACAGCTTAAAGCTTATTGGTTTAAACAACCGTTGATGTATTGATCTGATTTAAAATGTTTGATTTTAAAACTCTAATATCATGTTTTTATGTGTAAAAATAATGTGTGAATATTCCCAAACTCTCTGACACAGTGATCTCTCTATGGGTTATGCGAACGTTGTCATTTATAAAAAATATATATAAAAACATGTCTATAATTAAAGTAAAAATGATTGATACACACATCTTTCGAATGGAAATAAATAACAAGTACTTTGGGTGTATTGTTCATTATGTTTATTTTCATATAAAAGCAACAGAACTTAAATTACATCCAGTTTATCAGCAACACAGCGCACGAGTGTGAATCCCGCGATTCCCTTTGATCTTGTAGGTTCTGATCCACTACGAGAACAGAGAACTGTTCGTCTTGCCTGCACTTTTTCACTCCTCCCTAACTGCAGCCGCTACTCTGGCTGAACTTCAGGCGAGGCTAGGCGCATCTCAAAACCTAAAACTATGGAAGGCCAAAAGGGCCAAAACGTGTGAAACCGACGTCTTAACACGTAATTACGTGTTAACGCGCAAATGACGTGTTAACGCGTAATTACGTGTTAACGCGCAAATGACGTGTTAACGCGTAATTACGTGTTAACACGTCATTTGCGAAATAAAAAACGTGGGACTTTACCACCACCTGGTGGTGTGGTGTACTTGCACAAGCAGATTAGGATTGCAAATGGCAGGATTTTGTCTAAAATAAATCTTTAAAAATGAACAGTGAGCATAAATAGGCTACAACTATGGCTACACATAATAATTATAGCATACATTTTTTATTTGTATTTATTTTAATCCTAACACATGTCTTCAAATGAATGAATGTTGTTGCTCTCAAAACAATTAACACAGCACAGTAAACACTCTTATGTTGATGAAATTTCATTATTCACTGCACTGCAGTTTATTCTAGTAATACGTTTATTAAAAACTAAATTATATCATCATAACTACAGGTGTGTTCACTATTGATTTTATAACATATTCATCTATAGACATACACTAATGAAAGTACATGCTTATTATTGTTTTTTAATGAGTGGTTTTGTTATAATCTTTTCCCACTTCCCCCAAAAATTACATAGCCTACACAAACATCCAGCAAATGTTGTACAGTACTGCAATCACTAATGTTTACTCACGAATTTAAATCTGCCTAGAGAATTTCATCTACATCATAGAACATTCTTATGCATTATGGAGGGAAAAATCATTATGAATGTTGAATCCATGGTTCTTCTCAACATCTGCAGGCCTCCTTCATTGTTGTTGTTTTTTTTTTACTCTTTTTTTGTAGTAAACTATATTCATGTTTCTGGTAAAGGTTTGCTCTTGTTTACCTGATTTTTAATACTGCTTTCATGTGCTGGTGTGTGTGTATACAAGAAAAGAATTGGTTCTTATAGATCTGTTAGTTTTGTGACAGTTTTACTGTTTGAATTTGTAATAAACACATACAACGTGTGGTGTGTAGATAAATAAAATGTATTACAAATGTATTTACAAATGTAAAACAAAATTATTTACAATAATATAAACAAATAGAAGACGGAATAAGCATGTATGTATAGGAAACAACTCAAGAATGTATTCCAACGATATTCTCCATAGTCTGTTCCCCATTGTTTTCCTGTGTGTATCTCTATAGTCAGCCAGTGTGCTTCAGCCATCCGTCTGTCCAGCAATTCACGATTCCCTCATCTGTAAGAAATTACATTTCAGTAATTATCTCCTTTCATCGAAAGTACCATTTAATTGTCAACTCTGATTTCTGTCATTACGCCCAGTGCTGTCAATAAAACATAATGTTCACCTAATTCCAAATTTATCTATTCGGTTTCCTGCAAAAGTGGCTCTTCCGTGTGTGTGCGTCACCCTTTCGTCAATGTCGTTGACTTTTGATGATTGATGAGGTAAGCTCAGTGTAGTGCTTGGGTCACTATATCATGAATAATTTAAATAAATAAAGGTGTTGTGTCACGTTGACATTGCCTGTCGTAACTGTTTGTAATCCTTCTCATGACTAATTAATATGGTGATACGCACGATTCAGATCGTTTTATTATTAATGAGATTGTGAACGAGCACTTACGTAATGGTTACGATGTGCTCAAGTCTGGCGCAACTTCCTTTTAACCAAAAACTTTTGGCGGCGAGGAAGAAAGTAGTAGTAGTAGTATCATCAGCAGCAGGACATGGCGCGGAGAGAGTTTCTTACAGACTGCAATAGGGCATTTCGGGAGTGTACTCGATTGGCTCAAACAGACGATCGGGATGCTATAGCAATAATAATTACAAGGTAAGTGATCTTGTTTTGTGGCACTGGACGCCCATTATTTCCCCCAGGGGCGGACAAGGCTATCGGCAGTACCGGGAGTTTTCCCTGTGGGCCGCTGGACAACGTGGGCCGGCCCTTTGCAATGTAAATGTATGAATGAATTGTAGTAAATAGTCCATAGGCCCATCTTTCCGTCAGCACAGACGAATTGTTCGCGCGGGCGCGGCCCACAAAGACTCTAATCAGTGTGCTCAGTCTGTCTAAAAGCGCTTATCAATGTCAAAATGTTTGAGATAACCAATCAAATCAAAGGAGGCGGGATTTACTGTCCACGGAAACCGAGCAGCGCTGCACTATTTAATGCTTGTAGAATGCGAGCCGAGATAACATAAGCAGCTGAACAAAACAATATAGCCTACAGCAATGTTTGCCAACTGTTTACGATAAATAATAATAATAAACTGTTAAACGACGGGGATTCATTTCGAGGACGCACTTCTGACCTTTTCGGATTGTTATTCTTCACACATTGGATAAAGAAACATTAACGTAACCTATAGTGTTCAGCATGTCAGATAAAAGTGAATGTGTGTCTGTTGTCAGGATTTCTTCAGTAATTTCACAATCATAAAACTCGAAATATTCTCAAACTTAAACTGCATGGCAAAACCAGCAGCTTTCATATAACCTATGTCCCGTAAAGTGTAAAACATATAATTTTCTAATAGTTCACACGCATTATTTTACAGACTGGCGATCAAAAGTTTGAAATAAGACTTCTTTAATGTTTTTGAGGCGGAGAAGTAGGAGGAGGAAGATAAGTATTCTCTTGAGAAGGAATGCAATGAAGCATTTTGCCTTTAACAAATACCCAAACGCCCCTTTCTCCTAGCATTTTTGTGCGCACAATGTCCATCTGTCGTGCTCGCTTGCTCTCAATAGGCTACTGAGAATCATAAGTTAGGAAAGTCTGTCCTTCTCGGGCAGGTTTTTATTAGTTTCGGTTTAGGAAAAAGGGCTCCACTTAATATTAAGTGGCCTTAATACTATGTACTTACATCAAAAAGTAAGTACAATGTACTTATTGGGTTCATATTGAATTGAAAATCACTTTTGCTGCTATTGAGGTGGGATGTGGGTAAGGTTAGGTACAGGTTTGGTGGTATGGGTTTAAGGGTAGGGGTAAGGTGTAAGGGATGGGTCAACAGTGTTGGTTGGGTTGGTTAAAAAAAGCTTTAGATCACTCCACAAGCACGCAGCTTATAGTTGCATGAGTTCCACTTGGACGTAAAAAGCAAAATTGTCTTGCTATTGGATCCAAACCTTTGAAACGTTGTTTGAGCTGGACCTACTCTGAACCTGTTTAGTCATAGGAGAGTCACGTCATAAAAAAGCTTTAGTTATTTATTTGTTAGTTATTTGCGGCTTCCCATTTCATTTAGCGATATAAAGTTTGGAGTTTTGTTTTTGAATTTCATCTCTATTTATTTGCTGCTAGCCAACGCATTTATCAGATCCAAAAGCATTGTTGAGAGGAGTTATGGAAAAGCACAGACGAATGATATCATCAATCGTTGTCGTTATCATGATAGAAACTCGAGGTAAGTCATTTTTTAAAGTTAAAGTAATCCAAAAAAGTATTGCTTTTCAGGTGGAGAGGTATTTCAGAGCTCTCTGAGGGTGCGTTCACACTTGTCATGTTTGGTTCGATTAAAACGAACCCTGGTGCGATTGCTCGGTTAGTGCGGTTCATTTGAACATATGTGAACGCTGCCATCCGAACCCTGGTGCGCACCAAACAAGCGGACCGAGACCGCTGAAAAGATGGGTCTCGGTCCGCTTCCAAACGAACTCTGGTGCGGTTCAAATGATATATGAACGCAACACGGACCAAAGACATGTAACCGAACCAAAAACAGGAAGACGAGACCCTAAAAAGGACAGAATCCTCACGCATGTCGGTTTTTCTCGTCATAGTTGCGAGTTTGCCCATCACAGGCATCAGACGCGCATCTCCACGCAGCAGATCATTTGTGTGTGTGACGGATGGATTCCCGCCGCTGATTTGACTACTTTACACGTTTTATAAGCTCTTCACGAGTTCCCAGCTGGCCAAAATACCATCACATGCAGGCTACGCACCGCTACGCATACACAACGAGTGCATTTACCTCAGAAAACAGCATTGTTTTGGATGTTAGGTAAGTTCCGTCTCAAAATAGGCAATACGTCATAAAATCTGACCAATCACGTTGTGAATGTATCCCTATGCCTTATGGTTCGGTATCTTTTGGTTCGGTGATAAAATTGCCAATCTGAACGCTAACCGGACCAGGACTAAATGTTTTTTTTTCTTCTTTGGTCCGGACCAAACGAACCGAACTACAAGTGTGAACGCACCCTGAGAGTCCACAACAGCAGTGTTGTATTGATTTAGCCCAATCGTTACATGACCTGGTTATACAATTAAAATCTTTTTCCGTTTAGATCATGTTTGCAAAAAGCTGATCAAGAACATAAGGAGGTTGAGTAAATAATAAGATAATTCTCATTGTGTAATGATAATAATAACAATTTTTATTTTGTAGTCAGAAAAACTTTTCAAACCGGCTAACTGATAAACTATTATTTTCAAACAAATGAATAAGTCTTCAATTTGTTACATAGGAGTTCAAAGCGGTTTGTATCGTTAATACTTCTCCTTTCACATTTAGCAGGGAGTGGAGCAGCGTTTTCACAAGCAAAATTCTGCTGCTGACCCAGAGGATGGAGTGGAAGTACCAGATATCCATCAGAGAAGAATTTATTTCGTTCAGACATATCACCTTTGAATGACTGGGATCTTGATCTTCAGACACCTAATATTATGCAAATATTTTACTTTCTTTAGCGCTCTAGATTAAAACAAACACAGCTCAGAAATAAATAAGATGTTGTACTTTACTCCTATTACTCGATGCTGATCTTGGATAAACAAGAATTAAGATAACCCATCTCTGAGTCCATGTAATGCAAATGAATATGTATTTTAAAAAGGTTACACTTTAAAAACCACACACAGTGACTGTGACAGTTATCTATACAACCCCAGTGAAGTAAAACAATAGGTAACTATTTACCATCGCTTCTGACTAACTGCATGCTACAATCTACTTGAATATGGACTCACAGAGATTGATTATTTTCTTAAAAAGCAGTGTTTATATGAAGAAAGTAATATAGTACATCTTGGATGGCATGAAAGACTATTAACAAAGACATATATTGCACTCCCCTACCACATATTGTACCCACTGTCACTGTTTTATTTTTACTGTGACAGTAACTGTTTAAATGATCTCTGCATCATTAAAATAAAACATTTTACACATATTTTGTATATCATGTACATTTTGTTTAGTAATACATGAATATTATGAGAAAAAAAAAAGTGATGCATAGCCAAGTATGGTGTCCCATACTTTGAATTTGTGCTCTGCATTTATCCCATCCAAGTGCACACACAGCAGTGGGCAGCCAATTTTTGCTGCGGCACCCAGAGGAGCAGTTGGGGGTTTGGTGCCTTGCTCAAAGGTCTCACCTCAGTTGTGGTATTGAGGGTGGAAGAGAGGGCTATACATTCACTCCCCCCACCGACAATTCCTGCCATATTGAGACTCGAACCCACAACCTTTGGGTTACAAGTCTGACTCTCTTAACCACTATGCAGTTAGTGTTTTGAAAAATAAAAAAAGTGATAGTTCACCCAAAAATGAAAATTTTGTCATCATTTACTCACCCTCAAGTAGTTCCAAACCTGTATGAATTTGTTCTGCTGTACACAAAGGAAGATATTCAGAAGAATCTCAGTAACCAAACTGACATCACCCCCCATTGACTACAACAACAGGAAAAATAAATACTATAGTAGTTAATGGGGGGTGATGTCAGTTTGGTTACTGAGATTCTTCTGAATATCTTCCTTTGTGTACAGCAGAACAAATTCATACAGGTTTGGAACTACTTGAGGGTGAGTAAATGATGACAAAATTTTCATTTTTGGGTTTTTTCCCTTTAAATGATGCATACCAATCACACCAAAAACACAAATGAAAGCACAATTACCCTTTATCCTCTGCATTAATGCCATTTCCAATCAAATTATACAGGATGAAGTGCTCCTGACATTAATTTTGAAATACAATGACATATTTCATTTTCAACATTTCACGAATTAAAGGCTAAACAAGCCCTTATAACTGTTCGTTCCATTTTAAACTGAAAAGTGTAAACTCACATAAGAAGATTTGAAGATAAAGAGTGGTGCAGAGATGACTTCAAATCCCCTCCTCCTTGGAGTTTTATTGTAAGGTTTTTCAAATTATGAGTAGAAAAAAGCCTGTGGTAATCAAACATAACTTGACAATACTTTGAAAATCAATTTTTGGAAATGTATGTTTTAAATAAGTAACTAGATAAGAACATATGGGGTGTGAGTGTGTGTAGTTTGCATTGTAGAACAAAATGCAGAACAAAAAGTATTGTCAAGTTATGTTTACCACAGGCTTTATTTTACTCAAATTGAGAAAACCCATTTAAACACCCAGCGGCAAATTAGTCTGACATCATACCTTTACCACTCTACTGTCTAGAACTTTGGCAAGTAACACCCAGGACAGAAGGTCAGTTTAGCAATTTATATTTAAATGTACTGAATTTCCATGAAATGTCTCGATTAAAAATAATACTGCAGCCAATTAGAGTGATTGTTCACAAAATCTTTTTTCTGCCTCATTTTAATTTATAATTTCTGAAA
>NC_063067.1:23388598-23393598 GCF_018812025.1 Megalobrama amblycephala
AGCCAGACAGCCAGATGGACGGACAGACAGACAGCCAGCCAGACAGACAGACAGACAGACAGACGGATAAACAGACAGCCAGACGGACAAATGGACAGACAGACAGACAGACAGACAGACAGATGGATAAACAGACAGACAGACAGACAGACAGACGGATAAACAGACAGCCAGACGGACAAATGGACAGACAGACAGACAGACAGACAGACAGACAGACGGATAAACAGACAGCCAGACGGACAAACGGACAGACAGACAGACAGACGGACAGACAGACAAACAAACAAACAGATGAACAAATAGCTAGATAGCTAGATAGATAGACAGATAGACAGATAGATAGATAGATAGATAGATAGACAGATAGACAGATAGATAGACAAACAAACAGACAGCAAGACAGACAGATCTTACATTTGTATTTCTCCTCCAAATGACCCTTACAAAGGGAGAGGAGACCAATCTTCATCGACAGAACTCGTATTTTCCCACTGCGACCCCTGTGGATACAAAAAAACATTGTGGATAAGAGAAAAGAGGCAGCAGTAAGCACATGACAATACTATACATCTACCCATTGTTGAATAGAAAATATATATATATTTTTTGTGTTAATTTTGTATGACTGAGTCCATGGAAACACTGAAGGCCGGAGCTCGAGGGTTTCTGCAATAACAGCTCATCCAATCAGCTCTGAGCTCCAGGCCAGCCTTCAGCAAAAAGGGATAATTTCTGTTTCCTACTTGATTTACATCAGAAATGCACTAGTATAAATATATTCAGAACAGTGAATCCTCATTAAAACAACTGCAAACACACATGATGAGAAACATAAGGCAATGTCAATGAGTAGACTAGAGACATCTCGAGCTTACTTTGATGCAAGTCTGACGTGCAGATATATAGGTCTTAGCATAATTCTGAATAGCTGTGCAAGATAAAGACACACTGCATTTGAAAGCAGCAGTGTAGATCTAATGCTGTCGTGTGCCATACGTACGTGTCATAGACATTGAGCAGCCAGTTGAGACACATGTCCACACACAGTGGGACGTTGACCAGGTCCTTGTGCTCCTGCTCCAGTCCATCATAGACAGATGTCAGACAGTTGATGACCTCAGGAACGGTCAGCTGCTGTGAGTTCACCGTCAGCTTGTGCTGCTGGAACATGGACTGAGCCACACTCAGATCCAGCAGATCCACTGAAGAGAAACAGAGGTATAATATTGGTGTTCACTGGAAGCAAAATCCTTTAGAACTGGACTGGGCTATAAGCCTACTGTATTATATTTGATATGCAAACTTAAGGCTTTTAAATGATCAACATGATCAAAACTTTGCTGAAAAACCTGTTCTACAATCTCCTACATGCCTTTTGTCATCTGACGTTTATATTGTTAGTAATATTTGAAGATGAACATTTACTGGACTGAAGCAACTTACGTTTACTTAATAATCCACACATAATTTTTTTACGGAAGAGGATTAGGGCCAAGCAATAATAAAAAAATAAAACAATCTCGAGATTAAGGTTGTTAAATTTCGAGAAAAAACTTGTTAAATTTCGAGAAAAAAGTCGATAAAATGTTGAGAATAAACTCATTAAATTACGAGAAAAAACTCGTTAAATTTCAAGAAAAAAGTCGAGATAAAATGTTGAGAATAAACTCCTTAAATTACGAGAAAAGTGTCGTTAAATTATGAGAACAAATTCGTTAAATTATGAGAAAAATGTTGTTAAATTTCGAGAAAAAAAAAGTCGAGATAAAATGTTGAGAATAAAGTAATTAAATTAACGAGTTTATTCTCGTAATTTAACGAAATTGTTCTCGTAATTTAACGACTTTTTTCTCGTAATTTAACGAGTTTTTTTCTCGTAATTTAACGAGTTTATTCTCAACATTTTATCTCGACTTTTTTCTCGAAATTTAACGAGTTTTTTTCTCGTAATTTAACGAGTTTATTCTCAGCATTTTATCTCAACTTTTTTCTCGAAATTTAACGAGTTTTTTCTCAACATTTTATCTCGACTTTTTTCTCGAAATTTAACGAGTTTTTTTCTCGTAATATAACAAGTTTATTCTCAACATTTTATCTTGACTTTTTTCTCGAAATTTAAAGAGTTTTTTTCTCAATTTAACGAGTTTATTCTCAACATTTTATCTCGACTTTTTTCTCGAAATTTAACAAGTTTTTTCTCGGAATTTAAGGAGTTTATTCTCAACATTTTATCTCGACTTTTTTCTTGAAATTTAATGATTTTTTTCTTGTAATTTAACAAGTTTATTCTCAACATTTTATTTAGACTTTTTTCTCGAAATTTAACGAGTTTTTTCTCGAAATTTAACAACTTTAATCTCGAGATGGTTTTATTTTTTTTTATTATTGCTTGGCCCTAATCCTCTTCCGTATTTTTTAGAAAAATCATGAGTATCAAATTTTATTTGACTATTTGTTCATCTGTTAATCATCATTATATTGCATTGCATTATATATTTTAAAACTACAGCACTTTGATCATAAAACTAAGCATTTAAATAGCATCTTAAGACATTATTGGAAGTTTCAGCGTGACGACTGATATTTATATGCATTTTATGCAGTAGTCTGTTATACTGTTAAGAAGATATCACTGATTTACATTATATGCATCAGAATTTCATCTTAATTTTTGGCCAAATAAATGTCAGCATCTGCATTACAAGAAATAAAGAAATCAAATAAAAGCTTTTCTGAAATAATAAGCTGGATTTAAATGTTCTAATAGATTATGACTTTCTAACTTAGTAGAGTTCTGCCATTTCTGGAGCACGAGAAGAGAAATCTCTGTCCGCCACAAGATTTGGAGGCTCAGAGAAAGAAACAGAGGAGATATTTTAAAAATAAGCAATTAAATAGTAATTAAAGTAATTAAAAACACATTAAAGGGCATATTTTCCACCGCATAAATAGCAATATTTTCTTAGATTATTTAAAAGAAATGTCACTAGTCGCTTTCACAGCCTCGTTGTGTTTATAATCGTGCTCTTGCAAACTACTATTACTTGGACTTTCAGGGAAATGTCAAGATTATCTTGATGAACAAATTGTGTAAGCATCATAATATATTAGCCATTATTAGCTTAATCATTGCATATATATATATATATTGTATATATTTAATATATGCATAAAGAGACAAAATAACAGAACATATTTGATGTTTAGGATACAGTTATGTGGAGTGATATTGTGGGCAGAGCCTCTCAGCATAACACAACAAAAATAGAAACTGAGCTACCGGGCAAAATGTGCTGTTAACGCAAACACCCCGATTACTGCTTGTCTCTTCATCGCGTCACACTTCAGTCAGGACACGGTGTCAGCATCTGAACCATCACTGATGGAACGATGGATGGCATATTCCCTATTTACACTGTTTAATTAGACCAATTAACAACTCAAATAAACAAACACACATGCAAATGATGAGGACTTGAGGCATGTAGGAGGCGGAAGACATCACGTACACACACTCGCTCCTAACGAATCCTCTTTGTGCTGTTAATTGGGCCTCTCTGAGTTAATTGAGCTGATAGAGTGAGACGATGCAGCTCTAATCATACACACACACACACACACACACACACACACACACACACACACACACACACACACACACACTTACAGCAGAGGGCTTTCTGTAGCCGGCGGATCTTCATGGCCGTCCTGTATGCGGAGAACCGCACGTTGTTGAGGTCAGCTAAAGAGAAACAGAAGAGAAGAGTGAGCGACATAAAAGTTGATAACACAAAGACTGTAGACTGAACTGTCTGTGAACTGAGATTAAAAAGATGGGTGGATCAGCAGAGAGCTCTTTGTGTCTGAAAAAAGATGTCAGATTCACAGATGAAATGTTTATATGAATCTGTTATTTTTAATGATTCGTCTAAACAACATTGTGACATGTTAAATCCATAAATAGCGGAACATCTGGCACAATCAAACAGCATATATGATTAAATATTTCACAACAAAAAAAGAAATGATATGCAGACTGATACAATATTTAACTTCATCTTGAAAAAATGGTCTGTGTAAATGAGTGTTTACAAGTATGATCTCACACTGGTTAAGGTTAATAAGTCAACACAATGTAAAGGTCATGTAACAGGTTGAGCTGTGTTCTTATTAAGAAAAGGTCAAAAATGGTCAAAACAAAATATGATCAATACACCGAGATGTTTGTCTTATCTGTCAACTTTTACTGCTAGTGTTTGTCTTGTACACACAAATTACATTTGACATCAGACTGAAGATAATTTGATATAATAACTAAAATTAAATTAAATTAAATATTAGATTAAATTAAAAATAAATAAATAAATAAAATACTGCCTTGGCAACTAACTAAAAAAATAAAATAAGTTAAATTTGAAGTGCTAAAACTACTAAAACTAAACCTGCAAAAAATAAATAAATAAATAAATAAATAAAATAAAATATATGACAAAAACATAAAAAATGTCTAAAACAAACTAAAATTAAAAGGAAAATATAGAACATAAAATCTAATTCAAGATATTAATACTAAAGCAGTATATAAATAATGTAAATGTTAAAGGTCCCGTTTTTCATGTTTTTTTGAAGCTTTGATTGTGTTTATAGTGTGCAATATAACATGTGTTCATGTTTCGCGTGTAAAAAAACACAGTATTTTTCACATAATTTACTTATCTGTATACCGCTGTTTCCACTGTCATAAAAACGGGCTGATGACTTCCTTGTTCTATGAAGTCCCTCCTTCAGAAATACGTAACGAGTTCTGATTGTGCCAGCGGTTCCTGTGTTGTGATTCGACAGCTCTGAGCGCACCTTGCCCGGAAAAGTCATGCCTCTTACCATAACGTGGAGATGCATGCGCTCAGTGTTATTGTAAACATGTCTTTAATTTTACCCTATCAATCTGAGCCGGAATCAGACACGGTGATTGGACTGCGGGATGAAAATAACAGCGT